>NW_025846342.1:75255-189523 GCF_002878395.1 Capsicum annuum | reverse complement strand
ATGGTGGTACACTTTACTTTGTGACTTTTTATTGATGATCATTCTCGTAAACTCTTGGTATTTCCTTTGAATTTCATGGATCAAGTACTTGATGTGTTCAAGGATTTTCAGGCCTTGGTGGAGAGACAGACAAGGAAGAAATTGAAATGCATCCACTCAAAATGGCCTATGATCCTTTCCTAACCCCTATCTTTAAACCAAGTTAAAACTAACCGGGCAAGTTCTAGATTCAACACACAGAGGGAATTGAGTAAGACCTCACACACACATGACACAATGGTACATCACAAGCTACTACCCATTCTGTTCATGCAATTGTTAGCAGTGATTAACATGTCCCTAGTACTAATGCCATAAAAAGATTCACAGTAGCCACATATAAATGCATATCACATAGTTATAAAACAAACCAACGGAGAGGTGTTTATCACTCTTAAAAATTAACAAAAATATGTCAACTGCTCTAGATACTTATTTTTCTCCAGTTAACCATAACACATCATAAAACAAATACAATACGTCTAAACATACCGGCTCTACTAGGAACAAGACTCCGGGAAAAATGGGACGGCAACAAAACCCCCAGGAGGACATCACACCCACAAGTAGCCCTACCCTCAACTTAATATCATAAAGTGTTCCCAATGTGTCAATCCAAAACAAGAGAGTTAGAAACATACATGTGGCACCATGAGTGGAAAGATCTAATGTCAATCACACAATACAAATACAAATAACAAAATACCTTGGGTTGCCTCCCAAGAAGTGCCTAATTTAGTGTCGCGGCACGACCCAACTCAGCTTTTTCCTTCATCTTGAAGATATGAACTTTACCCCCAACATAGAGTCCATCTTCTTGCCTCGCTCGTAGGGAGGTGGTACAAAGAGTAAGAAGCCGAGTAATGGATGATGCATGATAGACAACTCAGCTTTAAAGTGAGGTATTTTTTTGTGTTGTTTATCAAGTGTAAAATAAATAATATAGGATTCTTGTTCCTTATCTTCACAGTGTTCCACTATTTTAGATGATTCCACAGATAAGATATCATCTAAACATAATGTGAAAAAATGTTTCGAGTGTGGCCTAACAAATCCTACTTTAAAATTTACACTATCCTCTACACACTCACGTTTATTCATCTTCTCAATATTTTTACTTTGAATTGGGCTAGAGTCTTCATAAGAGATTGGCTTGGCTTTTTTTTTTTGCCTCTAGAACCATTTCCTCAATCTTGGCACACTTATCATGGTTGGCTTGGTTGGTTGGGAAATCTTCAAGGGTTGATCAACATCAAGCTCATTATCAGTATAGCAATCTTGCTCTTCATCGTTACACTCTTCCATTATTTTAAATGATTCCACAGACAAGATAGCATCTAAACATAATATAGAAAAGTGTTTTGGATGATTGACCTCGATATCCATCTCTTCTATCCTTTCTATTCCCTCATTAAATGTCCTAATGTCTTGACGTATGTCATATATGGTATCATTAGTTGTGTCTATACGATCCAACATTAGTTGAAGCATAGCTTCAATGTCACTCTTTCTAGTGCTGCGTTCTTCCTTTTCTTGACCATAAGACCTGTCATACTCATAAGAAGAACTAGAACTTGGGTTAGCACAATAGGGGGAGGGGCAGTTGGGCAATCACTCCAATATCTATCTTGACCACCACATAAAGAACAATTATACTCCCGGTAGGATGGATATGGTGCACACAGCTCTCTCCGGGAGCATATCTACAATCTTGCCAAAAGTGGGGTCCATCACAATATGGACATGGATCATCCAGATAAGCTTTCCAACCATCAAACTTACATGTATTCCATGATTCCATAGTAAGAAACAAAAAAAAATAAAGAAAATCTACCTAACACAAGAAACAAAGGAAATCACAAACAAATATTTACAAGTTTGAATTCAAGTAAGTAAGCTAAAATTCCAAATTAACTCAATATGCCAAATTGTTCCTCGGCAACGGCGCCATTTTTGATAACGCTCAACTTACACCTCAAATAAGTGCAAGGCGGTCGTCGTAAATATATTTATCTAACTTCGGAGTCGGGTTTGAATCCACAGGGAACAATGTGAGTGGCGATTACACTATTTCGAAACTATAGCTACAAGTTAAATTCAAATAAATAATAAGAAAAGACAAAATGGGGGTTTTTATAAATCAAACAAATTCTAACGTTTCAACTTATTTTAGAGCACAAAACTTAGATTTCAATATTTCAAATCAATGATATAGAGAAACTAGGGTTGTGATCACTATGACTATTAATCTCCATCGAATAATAACTGTTCATGATTCTCGTGATAGGTGGGAACAACAGATTATCCCTATCGATGATACTATCTGACTTATCTCTCGACCTCACCAGACAATTTATTATCTAATTCTCTCGAACTTAGATAACATATCTATTTCCAACTGGATGTTATCTCAGGTAGATTGATCCAGTTATGGCATCAATCATTAAACAGAAGCTTGGTAGCTTCCAAGTCCCTATTGATAATTCACGACCTCTAGTCTATTTCTCCATTAAAAGAAAATAAAACCTAAGGCATAACCTAATGTTTGCAACCAATAGATTCAAGTTAAGACAACAGAATTTGAAGATGTTCCCACAATCACCCAAACCCTAATCCAACTAATAAACCAATGAAATAATAACCATAGATCCCACAACCTTAGTTGTGGATTTTAGTTGCTTATAAGATAGAAAGAGATAACAAAGATTGAATTCATAACTTAAAGCAAGTGAACTTACAAAAGATGAAATTCAAAGTTGTTTCTCGTTCAAGTACAATAAGAATTTCCCACAACTAAATCAAAGGATGGAAAATTGAATTCTAAGTTAAGAGTGTCAAAAATAAGTGAACTTTCCTTTACTAAGTTACAAGATGTCAAAAGCTGCTTCCCTAGTTATGAATGAAACCCTAAAGGCCGCTACTTATAGCCATAACTTAAGACAAATTTGAAATTAATTAGAAAACCCTAAAATATGCCTTAAATACTTCAACCTAATTATGAAAATAAAATAACAAAGTAAATAAATTCTCGGATTAGGTGACGCCTTGGCTGACGCCAGGTCAAGGGTCTGACGCATTATCACGGATGGCGTCATATTACCTCCAGTTGTCTTTAAGTTCTGTCTAAAGCTGATGATGTTGCTGACGCCGCATCACGAATCTGACGGTGTTTCACTGTCATCGTCAGATGTCTTCTCCTTTTACTAATTCTCTGCTTAAGGATGATGCCCTTATTGACGCCTTATCACAACTTTGACACCACATCACCAATGTCATCAGAACTACTTCTCAAACTGCAACTCCTTGGTTAAGGCTGATGCCAATGCTGATAGCCTATCACAAGGCTGATGACTTATCACCGTTGTCATCAGCTATGTTTTTAGTTTTTTTTCTCAGATTTTCAGCTCTTCTGCTCTATTGTTATTTATTTCTATGCATCTTGACTTTCCTACAAAATCTTAAGAAATAACATAAAAAACACCAATAATTACTTAAGAACTTACAATTATTTCAAGTTAAAAAGTCTTAAATGTGCTACAAAAATCTAGCACATCAACGACTGCTTATGTTATCAATTTATCTCCTACCGTTTCTTTGGATGGTGATATCCCTGTCAAATTTTGGGCTGATAAGAATGTTTCTTTTGATCATCTTAGAGTCTTTGGCTATAAAATCTTTGTGCATGTTCCTAAGGATGAGAGGTCAAAGTTGAATGTTAAAACTAGGTAGTTTATCTTCATTGGTTATGGTCAAGATGAATTTGACTATCGTTTCTATGATCCAGTTTAGAAGAAACTTGTTAGAATCCACGATGTTGTGTTCTTTGAAGACCAAACAATTGAAGATTTTGACAAAGCTGAGAAGGTTGTTCTCAGAATAGTGAGAGCTTAGTTGATATTGATCCAATTCCTTTGACTATTTCTCCTGATAAAAATCTTCATGATGATGAATATCAAGTTGATAATGAAGATGATGATCATGTACAGAATGACCAGTATGATGTTGTTGATGTTCCAGTGCAAGTTGATATGGTTGATTAATAACCAATTATTGATGTTTCAGAGAGCTCTGTCAAATGATCTACTAGAGAGAGAATACCTCTATCTCATTATTCTCCCAGTGAGTATGTACTCTTGACTGGCGCGGGGGAAACTTGAGAGTATTGATAAGGCCATGGAAAGTGAAGAAAAATAAAAGTAGTTTAAGGCTATGGAAGATGAGATTAAATCTTTGCATGATAATCATACCTTTGATTTGATTAAGATGCCTATAGATGGAAAAGCTTTGAAAAATAGGTGTTTTTTTAGGTGAAACATGAAGATGGTAACCCAGTTCCATGGTACAAGTATAGATTGGATGTAAAGGGATTTAACCAGAAAAGGGGAGTTTATTTTGATGAGATATTCTCTCCAGTTGTAAAGATGTCATTTATTAGTGCGGTTCTAGGCTTAACTGCAAGTCTAGATTTAAAGGTTGAGCAAAGGATGTTAAAAATGCTTTTCTCCATGGTAACTTAGATGAAGAGATTTATATAGAGAAATCCAAAGATTTTGAAGTCAAGAAAAAAAAGAATTATGTTTTCAAATTGAAGAAGAGCTTGTATGGAGTTTGGTTCCTTTATGAGTCAACAGGGCTTCAAGAATACTACTTTAGACCATTGTGTTTTTGTGCAAAAATTCTCTGATGGTGAATTTATTATTGTGTTGCTTTATGCTGATGACATGTTTGTTGTTGGTCATAATGCTTGCAGGATTCAAATATTAAAGCAGGAGTTGAGTAAGTCTTTTTCTATGAAAGACTTAGAAACAGTAAGACAGATTCTTGGCATGCAGATTGATCGTGATAGGAAGGCCAAGAAGTTGTGGTTATCACAAGAGAAGTACATTCAGAAATTTCTTCGAAGGTTTAACATGGCCAAGGCTAAGGTTGTCAGTACACCTTTAGCTATGCACTTCAAATTAAGCACAAAACAGTGTTTTTCCAGTGATGGTGAGAAAGAAGATATGAAGAAAGTTCCTTATGCTTCAGCCGTTGGTAGTTTGATGTATGCAATGGTTTGTACAAGGTCGTATATTGCTCATGTTGTTGGTATTGTTTGTTGTTTTCTTTCTAATTCGGGAAGAGAACATTGGAATGCTGTGAAGTGGATTATGAGATATCTTTGTGGCACTTCTAGTCTAAGTTTGTGTTTTGGTACATGGAAGCCGATTTTTTGTGGTTGTACTAATTTAGACATGGCGGGTGATGTTGATACTCACAAGTCTACTTCAAGGTATTTGGTTACTTTTGCAGGGGGAGTTGTGTCTTGGCAATCTAGGTTGCCAAAATGTGTTGCTCTATCTACTACAGAAGCTGAGTTTATTGCTTTCATTGAAGCTTATAAGAATTGCTTTGGATAAAGAGATTCTTGGGAGAACTTGGTGTTGTTCAAGAGAAGTATGTTCTTTATTGCAACAGTCAAAATGCTATACATCTTGACAAGAATTCTATATTTCATGGTCGGTCTAAACATATTGATGTTAGATACCATTGGATTCGGATGTGTTGGATTCTAAGTTGGTTGAACTTGAAAAGATTCATACGAATGATAATGGTTTCGATATGATGACTAATGCTTTGCCAAGAGGGAAGTTTGAAGTTTGTTGCATGATCGCCAGGATGGCAGTCTCCTCCATATAGTCGAGAGGGGGAGAATTATTGGGTTATGGGTCTTTGTCCCTTCCTATGTGGATAAATAAAGCCCCATTTGAACCAACCCACTTTTGCCCATAGGCCCATTACTATGGGGCATATGTATAGATATTTTTAGGTCTTATTTCACAATCCACAAAGAGAGTTTTAGTAGCCATAAAAGAGAGAAAGAGTGTAGATTTTTGTCCAAAAATTTCAGCCACAACTGTCAACTTCAAATTACGATCCCGCATCGTTTCTTGTTCGATTGAGATAATTTTTGGACAACTTGTTCTTCTCATCTCAATCTTTGATTAGGAATTGACGGAGTTGGATTTGATGTCTTGTAATTCCTGTTTTTCATTCCCGAATAGCAGCTACATTTTTGCTGTTTTTGCTCCTTTTTATTTTACTAGTTTTGGTGCTATCTTGTTGTGTTGTTGCTTGTATTTTGTCACTTGTTTGGTGGCCATTTTGGAGAATGATATTATAAATCTTGGTGATTATAGTGGAGGTTTTGGTCCCGTAGATTTTTACTCTTCATGCCGAAGGGTTTTCCACATAAATTTGGTGTCTTGGCTTGATTGGTTTTATTCTTGTCTTACCATTTTTGTTTGGTTGATTTATTTGCTGCCATATTACTGTTGTGCTTGGGTTTGCTAGTCTTCTCTTGGTTGAAATTGAAAGGAATTAAACTTGAGTATTCTTTTGCTGCTACCTTATCAGACATTTTGATTGAGCCCTTGTTTTTCCCAACAGAAATTTGAGATTTTGCATTCCAAATTCTTGCACAAATTAGAAGTGTTAGTCGTTCTACAGTTGATTCATGGGCAGGTACTTGAAATTTAACGATAGCGGACGTTTTGTTTTCCAAATTCTCGCACAAATAATTACTCCCAATTTCCTAAGGAACATCAGTCAACACCGATTTAGCTTTAGGAGTCTTTTTACTGAGGGAATACAACACATTTTTCAAGAATTGCACTAGATAGCTGGTAATTTTTCATCAACCAATTTCTATTTTTGGATTTTCCCCCTTATTCAGTATTCACATAGGACATGCTCTTCCTGAAGCCAATGAATGACCTATCCTCTGTTCTTTCAAATTGTTTTTCCCTTGTGTTGTTATCTCTAAGACTCATTGTTTCCCATATTACAATGATATATCAAATCATTTTTCTTCTCTAGCTTTGTGATGAAGAAGCGATATTGATCACTGCAGTCTTCGCCATCGTTAATAAGGGAACTTCTTGAGTGTAAATTTTTCACGGTTCTTGTTCTCCATAAGTATTAATACTAGTAATGATGAGACGAGAATTGTTCATAACTTGACCAACATTGAATCTCAACAAGAAAATGAGTCTCTCTGCATCAGTCGGACGAAATGAAAAACTTCTTTCAGATCTCCAACTTAATTTTTTTTCTCAAAAAGAATGAACGAAAAGAAGGAAGAGAGAGAGATCTTACATAGAGATTTAAGAAAAGTCTTAGCAAACTATAGTTCAAAGGCATAGTATTACCCTTATCTAGAGGAATAGTCACAGTAGTACACTTGGGGTCATTTGGCTGAGTATAGGAAAATTAATGTATGCATTAATGTATATTATTAGTACTTTGTTTGATATATGTTTTCATTTTATGTATAACTAATGCATTAGTTGTACACTCTATTGTGTATTGAGGTGTGTATTACTAATACCTCAAAATTCATGGTATTAACAATACAATGGATTCAATGCATGTATTAACATGATTAAAGACACTATTAACCCTCAAAATTTTTTTCGCATCCTTTTCAACATATACATGGAGAATATTTTTGTAATTTTTTTTTTATTTTAGAAATTATGTAATTCATGTTATTTTTAATACATCAAACCAAACACTGCATAAGAAAAATACAAGCCTAACTAATGCAAGCATAGCTAACACAAACATTACTTATACAAGCATTACTAATATACCGTATTTTACATTATTCTTATACATTCTACTAAACGGCCCCTTACATATAAACTTCTTATTTCCCAAGTAATATTTCACACATTTTTACACTCAAACATATATGAAAACATTTTTTTCAAGAAAAGAGTTGTATTCCGCTAATTAGAACTTCTTTTTTTTTTTTTTTTTAATCAACTATGTTTTTATTTATAATATAAGTCATTTTAAGTATTTGGCATTTGTAAAAAAAAAAAAGAAAAAGAAATATCATTAGAAAATAAAATATATTTTATCATAATTTACTTCAATATGATTTTGTTAAACTCTTTTAATTAAAATTTAAAATGTACAATTAACATATATTTATTGCGTACTTTTTTCCACATTATTGATAGGGCTATTTAAGCTAGCTAGTTATTCATTTGAGAAAATTACAGATTTTGAGTAATAAAATAACAGTAATTGTAACTTACGTTGAAACTTTAATCTTATTTCCTCCAAATCCTTACATGGTCATTGTCTCCCTCATTTCCCCTCTTGCTAAATTCTACTTATGAAGATTAATGTCAGCGTACGACACCTACACGATTGACATTTATGCGGCTCTTCGGAGCGTGCAATGTCGCAGGTGTAGCCTCCTTAAGCTCTTGGCCTTTGTTATATTTGTCTTTCATAATAAACATATTTTTGTCTTATGGTATAACCCGCGAAACATACTTTCATCCCGTATAGTGCATCATAACGCTATGACTGCACATGTTGGCTATTGGAACTTTACTCTGAAGACTAAACTCAAGTCACACTCACAAGTCAACACGAAGCTTTTAAGAGTGGTGCTTTGAGAGCTCAATTGACTCTAGAGCTAGTTTTATTAGTCGATTTGTATCTTGGTTCATAATATCTTAACAACCATAAAGTTTAATTTTTGCAGTTCGTAATTTTTAGGAATTTATCTTAAATTTATCTTAACTTTCTCCTCCTATTTTCGCTCTATTTTCATAAATATATCATCTTCTTCAAATTTATCTTTCATTGATAGAGGTGTTGTACAGATTCTTTGCATAAAACATTCTAGTCCTTTTTATTATGTTCAATGTGTATGGAATATACAAACTGTTAGAATTTATAGAGAAACACACTACAGGATCACATAAACCAAGAGCACCTATAAAGTAACGAAATATGCGAGAAATAAGGTGCGTACCTTTGTCCATCATTGGAACACGTAATCGAAGAAGAACTAGGCCGAGTCTTCCTCTTCTTTGCTTATGACAGCTGACAGCTTATGGGAATACGTCTTATATTAAAGTTAGGAGAGGGGACCTAACCTTATATTTATAGGCTTAAAAGTCTTAACTTAGTGCGCCCCCCATTATGGGCTCACAGGTCTACTACAGGCCTACACTATTACCAGCCCATACAAATAACATAAAATAGATACAAACCCATATGGGATCCGCATGAATACACGGCCTGTGTCTTGTCCACCAACTAATAACATCAACCCATTTTAGTTTGACATGATAAAAAGTTAATGTTAAGTCCACATAAAATAAATAATTCTAACATTCTCCCACTTGAACAACGTTAACTTTTAAAGAAAAGTTTTGGAAAACTTATTTTTATGAAAATGACTCTCGGGATGAATAGACAGTGGCCATAAGTATTTAGTGGTGGAACGCCATCTCCAACATAGTTCAGTCAAGCAAAACATCACTGTTGAACTGCAATAGTACTTGCATCAATCAACGACACAAGACCAGTCCACAATTACTAACACTGAATTTTTGTAGACATAAACCAAATGATGTGGTAGTGTTGCAAGAAATAACCAACATGGACTCCAAATCGAGGCTATTTCATTGTTAGTCCTTCAAACGATTTTTCATATCAATATGTATGCTTAAAATCAACATGCCTACCATAGAAAAATTGTTACTGCGATTTTCTGTTACAACATGTGTGAGCACTAAAACAATGTGAGCACTAAAACAATATGTGCTCCACCAGGAAATCTTGATTTTGAAGGTTCAACATGTGCAATATATTACATGATGCAACAACCAGAAAATCCACAAGGTAGAATGATTTACTATATATATCTCCAAAAGAAAGATCCAATAAAATAATAATATGATCTTATTAATATGAGAATAACCAACATGTAAGGCAAAAACCATAATATAATAAAATAATAGTAAAGTGTGCACAATAATAATCAACAACGTAAAAAATGAGATGAACTTACTCCCACTGATCTTAAGATAGATGGAATGATCAATCATGTTCTCCACAAACTCCATAAAAATGTTAATTTTCTCGAACTTCTAGTACCACTATCGAGAAGCGAGAAGCTTGCTTCAAGACATAGATATATTTCTTCAACTTATACACGAGATGCTCATTGCCTTTACCAAAAAAAAAACTTTGGGGTTGTTGCATGTAAACCTCTTCATTAAGATCACCATTCAAAAGGTTGTCTTTACATCCATATGATGTAGCTTAAGATCAAAAGGTCCCATTTGTTGCCTATTCTCTGTGTATCTACCATATTACCCACCCTTTCGATCAGACCTCACTTTCTTAATGACCTTTCCTAGTTGTTTCTCTACTTCAGTTTTAAACACTTTGAACATTTCAAGAGAATCTGATTTTTCTTTAATTAGAAAAACATAACCATATCGAAGAAAGTCATCAATGAAAATAACTTGAACCATATATTGTAGTAGAATACAGACCACTTATGTTTGTGTAAATGATTTTCAACAAATCAGAAATACGAGTAGCATTTTTTTTTATCAATTTTCCCCTAAAGCAATCTATACATGTTCCTATGTCCCCAAAATCAAGAGAAGGTAAAATATTAGACTTAATCAATTTATCAACTCTATTCTTAGAGATATGACCTAAACATCTATGCCACCACATACCCGATTTTTTATTTAAAATTATCGTTTAGACCCAACAATTTCAGAACTAAAAGAGTTGTATTCAAAATCAGAAGCCAAGGAAATTTTAAATAGACCATTAGATAGGATTCCATGACCAGCAACTCGGGAGTTCAAAAGAAAATTAATGTTTTCATTAAGAGAATTAAAATCATAACCAAATCTGTGTAAAATTGGAATAGAAATCAAATTTCGTCTAAAAGACGAGACATAAAGAGTGTTTTCAAGAAAAAGCTCATAACCAGTTTGTAAGTCTAAACCTACAGTTTCTATGAACTCTACTTCAACTTGGACATCTGTGGTGACTCTAATTTTTGACTCCATTTTTCTTGGGTTCCTTTTATTTTTGAATCCCCACAAGGAAATGGTAACATGTAAAGTAACACCACTATCAAACCATCAAGAATTAATGGAGACATCTACAAAGTGTGACTCTAAACAAACAAGAGCTAGGTGATTACCTTCTTTTGACTCCTTGTTAAAAGTATGATTATTAGTTCTTTAAAACTTCCTAGGTCCCTTGCAAGAGCTTGATTTGGAATTATGAGAAGATAGCATGGCAACCTCAAACTTCTTCCTTTTAATTTTTTTTTTTGCTCTCTTTAACAATACATTTGGAGATGAGATCATTAATTGACCAAGATTCATCCTGAGTATTATAGGCAGTTTTCATTTGGCTAAACTCAACAGGCAAAGAGTTAATACCAGAGTGAACAATGTAAGTTTTAGGAAGAGTTATTTCAAGTGTTTTCAGTTTGGACTGAATGTGGACCAAATTAAGTATGTAATCTCTAACATCTCCAGTAAAGTCATACCTTATCCTTGCAATTTCATTCATTAGATCTTCAGTCTCAGCCTTATTGGATATAAGATACCTTTCTTCCACTTGGGCATGAAATCTTTCGGCATTGGTAGTTTCAGGTAAGCTACTTTTAAGGTGCTCAACAAATGACCTCCTAAAGGCAAGGATGCATAGCCTACTAAATCTCTCTTACTTAGCATAAATTTCTTTTTCAACAGTTGTACTAGAATCAGCTAGAGCTGGAGGCTCATCCTCACGCAAGGTTTGATTTATGTCAGCCATGCTCAAAGAAATTCAAGATCATCTTTTCATCATTTAAAGTTGGAGCCTGATAGAACCACAACTTCAGCATTGTTATTGTTCAATAAATGGTAACTTTCAACAACATATCATGAATGAATTTATCAAAATAGCAAGGCATAAGAATAATAATCTTATCACAACGATGATTCCCACAGCATCAACAAGTAGCCCCCTTTTGGGTAGGGCAAGAAAATATTTTCAATATTAGAAATCTATCCCCTTTGGGCAGATAAATTTACTAAAATTAAAATATTTTCACATAATGGGGCTCATCACAATACTAATTTAAAACAAACAATAAATCTCCTTTGGAAAGATCATTGTATATTCTAACTTAGTAAAATCCCTTAAAATGAATTAAACAAGTCTCATAAAATAAAGAAAATAGGTCACTTTGGTGTACACTATTTATCCTAATTTACAAAACAAATTTAATCTCAGGGATTCAACATGTTATTGCTTGATTTGCTCATGTGACAAAGTAAGTATCCACTCAATTAAAAAAATTATAAATCTGATTTAGATACAATTCCAATGAAACCAAATTCAAATAGAATCAATGAATAAATAAATAACAATTCGAGATCTTTTATATAAACAATAGCTTAATTTTTTTTTTAAATTTCATAAAATAAATAACCTTTTATATTATCTAATCTAAGCATATGAAACTAACTAAATGAATGAATCTTTAATACCATAGCCGCCAGAACACGTTCTTACAATGACTTTAGTTTAGCCGATTTTACTATCAACACTCTGTAAACAAGAAATGCAGCGGAAAAAATAGGCACATCTTTCATAGAATCTTTCTCAAGATCATTTTTTGGGATACAAGTGTAAGATTAACGTATCATCAACATAAATGATAGCAAAATTTACCATAACATAAATGTCAATTCAAGAGATAATATCACCATAAATTTGAAACAATAAGGCGAATAGTCTAATTATAAATGAATAATAATATTAAATACCCCCACTAACCCAGCAAATTAAATTACTCAACAACACCCATATTCTGAACATGTTGCATAAAAACTATGGGTCTTACCCCCTTAGTTAGTGGATCAGCAACAATTAAATTGGTAGGTATATGTTCAATCACAATGTCCTCCTCTTTAACCATGTTATTGGTCCCCGAATAATCAATCTAATATTTACCATGCCTTTTGTTTTCCTGACCCTTTTTTTTATTATTCAAAAGCATGTTGATGACCACCAAAAATATTTAAACATCACATGAGGGAGTTCTTGTTTCAAAACACATGAAAACTTATGCAAACTACTCCCTTTTCAATAGTTTATTATACGGTGGTCATATTTTTCATCAATCACAAGAAAATTCTTTATTAGGAATATGAGAATTTGTAAATCAAGAAAAAAACTCCTCTCATTCGTTCATAAAACAATAACAATCCATAACATTGTTAGGACAATGAGTTTCATAACAAGAGAGGTAATTACACAAATCATGCTCTCATATAACTTTTTAAACTAATAACACATGTACACACGAAAATTTCTCCCCTTTAACCATGTTATTGGTCCCAGGATAATCAATCTAATATTTACCATGCCTTTTGTTGTGCTGGCCCTTTTTTTTAATCCAAAAGCATGTCGATGACCATCCAAAATATTTAAACATCACTTGAGGGAGTTCTTGTTTCAAAACACATGAAAACTTATGCAAACTACTCCCTTTTCAATAGTTTATTATACGGTGGTCATCTTTTTCATCAATCACATGCAAATTCTTTGTTAAGAAATATGAGCATTTGTAAATCAAGAAAAAAATCCTCTCATTCGTTCATAAAATAGTAACAATCCATAACATTGTTAGGACAATGAATTTCATAACAAGAGAGGTAATTACGCAAATCATACTCTCATATAACTTTTCAAACTAATAACACATGTACACACGAAAATAATTCAAGTTTAGGAAAAACAACCTCATAGTTTATATAAAATTTTATCATATTATGGGGCTTCTAATGTATGCTCTTCAACAATTTTAAAATTCATCTCATGTAAAAAAATTAAATACCTTAAATGCTTGTTTAATCGATAAATTTATGCCCATGAAGTTTAGGATAGTCCCACATACAAGAAATTTTGCATTTTAAGATTCAACTATTCTGGTTCACATGGTAGGATAGTAGATCCCATATCCTTTATAATGAGCTCAATAACCAATGAAAAAACAAGCAAGGTTATAGATTCAGTTTTATATATACTACTTCCGTAGGACATCTCAAACTCAAAATTAATTTAAACTGGATTTTCTATTGGCCCACAACTCAAAAGGAGTTTTAGGAAAACAATTAAGAATGCACATGGTTGTTTTAATACCTTCACCCAGACGAACTCACGTAACTTAGATCTACTCATCATACTTTTCATCATGTCTTTTAAAATATGATTTTGCCTTTCAAGATAGTGAAAAACTTCTGAACTAATTTTAATTTGCAAATACTACCAACACTTTAAAATATATTTAAACACTTTTGACAAGGTATAACGCAGTGAAAGACTTTTTCAATGAAGACAATAATTTTCTTATTTTTAGAAAAAAATCCAATTGATTTGGTATTTTGGTTTCATCCACTTTCCCAAATCCAATTGATTTGGCCATCGTTTGACTCTTAATCATTTATACACCTTTTTTCTTAATATGGAATAAAGTAGCGCACATAAATCGGAATTAAGTTAGCAGCTAAGAGAAAAAGAAAAATTATTTTAGATTTAAGTTTAAGACGGAGTACGTCACGATCATTATTTTCAGTTATTTTTCTCATGAACTGAGTAATAGGGTTCAAGATCTATGTGAAAATCTTTGATACCAAGTGTTAGAATTTATAGAGAAACACACCACAGGTTCACATAAATCAAGAACACCTATAAAGTAATGAAATATGGGAGAAATAAGGTGCGTACCTTTGTCCATCATTGAAATACGTAATCGAAGATAAACTAGGTTGATTCTTCCTCTCCTTTGCTTATGACGACTGGCAGCTTATGAGAATACATCTTATGTTAAAGATAGGAGAGGTGACCTAGCCTTATATTTATAGGCTTAAAAGACTTAACCTAGTGCACCCCCCACTATGGGCTCACAGGTCTACTACAGGCCTACACTATTGCCAGCTCACACCAATAACATGAAATGGATATAGGCCCATATAGAATCCGCATGAATACACGACCTGTGTCTTGTCCACCAACTAATAACATCAGCCCGTTTTACTTTAACGTAATAAAAAATTAATGTTAAGTCCAAATAAAATAAATAATTCTAACACAAACGACATATTTTTTGTGCATGGCGATACATTTTGCACAATTCTAACACAAACGACATATTTTTTGTGCATGGCGATACATTTTGCACAAGATATAACAAAATTTAAGTCTACAAAAGAAACTAAAATAATCATCATAGAAAAGATTTTGGTCCGTCTACACAAATATATGAAAGGATACATTAGAAGTTTTTGATTGATGTATTTGTTAACAACATAAAAATGATGAAAGATTTCGATTATCAAATCAAAATCAAATCAATCATAAAGTCTATTCATCAATCGACATTGCTCTCAGTTTGAGACATTTCTTCATACTCGTTTTCTGTCTTAATAAAAACTATTACAACACAGTAAATTCTTGAACACAAAGAAATTATTATAAAAGCTGCATTATAATGTGTACAAAATTGTTAAAAAGCAATCAAAAATTAATATCAGAATAAAAAAATATAGTAAAATTTCAAGAACAAAAGAAAAGAATTCTATCACTTGCATTAGAATAAAGAGTCATAGGAGAATTTTTTGCAAACAAAAACATACTACAAGAATTGTTGTTGTCACTACAAAACTAACATGAAGTACTATCTTCTTCATTTGATTGTTCACAGGGATGAACACACAAAATCTATAGCATAACGAGGAGAACATGCTTAAATAGATGGTGCACTAATTTTCCTATTGTAACTGTTGGAAAGAGCAAGGTAGATGGGATCTTGAGATGAGAGACTGAAAAGTTGAAGAGTGATTTAGACATATGTAGTGGTGCTGAGCAAATCAACATAAAGCATAAATTCGATAATATTATAGTTCAAAAACAACTTCTTGAAACATATTAGATAAACATAGCCGAAATGGACCAAACCTCACTTGGACATCTTGCAAAGAGCATCAACAACTATATTAACCTTACTCGGATAATATAACATACTTATATCATAATTCTTGAGAAACTCAAGTCATTTGCTCTGTCGAAGATTCAACTCCTTCTAAGTAAAGACATACTGATGTGAGGGCTCATATGATCAATAAGTACATCAACAAGCACCCTATAAAGATAATAATGCAAAATTTTAAAGCAAACACCACAACTGTTAACTCAAAATGACGAGTCGAATAGTTTTTCTTTTTATGAACCTTAATCTACCTAAAAGTGTAGGTCATAACCTTACCATTCTGCATAAAAACACCGTGTTTGACTCTAGATGCATTATACTACACTACAAAATCATTTGTACCCCCAGGCAGGGTCAAAACAGGAGAAGAAGTAAGTCGAGCCTTCAACCATTGAAAGCTCTTCTTACAAGCCCCCGACCATTAAAATTTAATCTTTTTCTGAGTTAGCCCAAGAAATTATTTTTTTTGGAAGATGAGGTAACTGTTAAAATTCTTCAAGAGTCAAACCTATAAATTACCACGAAGTTGACGCTTCAAGAAAATGGTTTAGGTGTAATAGTAAATCTAGATTGTGCTAAGTGTGGGGCCATTGAAAGATTGGATCTGTGGAATGACTTATATATATATTATCCAACAACATGAATCTTCCTAGGCTAGTGGAGAATGACTTTAATTCCATATTGAATGAGAAAGAAAAAATTAGAGGTGCGCCAATTTATTTATCCTATTGAATACACGTGTGATTATTTTTATATAAATTTCAAGGGAAGACCTTTCACTTGGTAGGATGGTAGAGCTGAGGAGGAGCGTACTTTCAAGAGATTAGACAAAATGGTAATAAACAATTTGAAAGTTTCTCTAATTCCTTGAAAAGTGAAACATTTGTCTAAAACTAAGTTAGATCATACTCCTCTTCTTTTGTCTTATGATGAACAAAGTCCATGCTATACCAGACCCTTTAAGTTTCTGAAGTTCTAAATTAAGAATGATGATTTTTACGAGTGGTAAGAGATAATTGGGTGACAGAAGTGATGCAAATGTATTTATCAGCCTAAAATAGAAGATGAAGAAGACAAAATCTACTCTCTTATTGAGGAGAGAATGTTTGGATGATATTTTAAAGAAACTATCAAGGAAAGTATAGTAAAAATTAAAGTTTTTTAAAGAAATTTCCCACATCAACAAATAGATTAGTCCTTTAGAGAGCCAAGACAGAAATGAAACAATACTTACACTACAAAGAGAAGTATTGGAGACAAAAGACTAATATTAGATGGTTCTCAAAATGAGAAAAAATACTAGATTTTTCCACCATTTGGTGAATGGAAGAAGGAAAAGACATTCCATTAATGAAAGCTAAGTTATTAATAAGGATTGGATTGAAGGCACTAGATTGTCTATTCAGATTTAGCCCATTATCATTATCATATTCCTGCTTCCGTTTTGTTATTTATATTACTCCATAGACATGCTGTTCCAGTGGTTGTATCGTACCACTAATAAGAAGCTAGTCATGGCTCATGACTTTATTGCGAAAATATTATGGGTTAACTAGCAGACAATCATACAAAAATAGAAAAGAAAAATAACACAAGGATTTAACGAGGTTTGGCTAGGCCTAATCTTTCTAGAAAAATAGACAGTTTTTCACTACGAAAGAAAAGAAGTGTACAATAACTCTTTATAATCCCCAACTACATCCGCTATATATAGATCCCAAGTAGTCTCAAACCTATTAGAATAATAATTTTTAAATCAATAGGGATTAGGAATTTTCTAAAATAAATAAGAAAAAAAATTCAAGATATAATTAACAAATCTTTCCCTTGGCTTGAATTTATTTCATTAATAGGAACAATATCTCTCTGTCTTGTCTCCATCTCTCAAAAGGGTTCACTAAGTATTGTATATACCAATCAAGTCTAGGCAATGCCTAAACTAATTGATCGGAACCTCCTTACTAATCATATCTACCGGATTATCATGTGTATATACTTTTTTCACATCAACATTCCCTTTGCAACCTACTATTTTTTGTCCCCTTGGCTATAAATAAAACTTCCATGTTTAATTTCTATGAAGAGCCTCAATATCTTCACCCATAGAACCAATCTATCGATCTTCTTCTAAACTACAAATAGCTTCTTTGTAGCTATTCAAATGAAGTACATCAATGATCTCTGCAACTGAAAAAGCAAATTCCACACAATTTTCATATCCAAGAAGATTTTCATCAACTACATTCACAAACCTCTTTGGTCGATTGATAACTCTCTTTTTCCTACCTGTTATAATGATATACAGTTGTTGTTGTATAGATGTCTCAATATTATCCTCTTGATCAATATTTTTATCTCCTCTACTTTTAAACTATCAGGATAAGCTAGTGAAGATTCAATTTCTAGATCTATATAGTAACTGACATTACAGTCTATTTGTGCTATTACCTTCTCTTTCTGACTGTCTAGTGAGGCAGATCATTGAATGTGACATCCCCACTAATCATTAACCATGGAGTCTTTTTATATGTGCACAACAACCTGCAAACTTTCACTCTAGTTGCATACCCTATAAATATGCATTTCTTTGCTCTTGGTACAAAATTTTGATTCCTCACATAAGAATAAGCAGGACAACCAAGTATTCTCAAATTTAAATAATCGGCAGGTGAACTGGACCAAACCTCAAAAGGTGTTTTAAACTCAATAGATATAGATGAAGATTCATTGACCAAATAACAAGTTGTATTGATTGCTTCAATCCAGAAATCCTTGCTAACACATAAGTGTGAAAGCATACTCCGCGCCTTATCATAAATTGTTTTGTTCATACATTCTACAACATTATTTTGTTGTGGTGTTCCAACATAAGTACGGTGTCTTACAGTTCCCTCTCTACTATAGAAATTATTGAACTCTAAGTAGAATAATTCCAATCCATTATCTGTTCAAGGATGCTTAACTTTTCTTCCAGTCTGTCTCTTAGGCATTGTTTTTTATTTAACGAATGCCAGAAATGCCTCTTTTATTTTTAAGAAATACACCCATACCATTCTTGAGTAATCATCAATCAAACTCATAAAGTACTTGGTACCACTTTTGTCGGGAATTCTGCTTGGATCCCACAAGTCCGAATGTGTAAATCTAACTAGTCTTTGGTATTGTGCTTTTCCCTCTTGATGAACATCACGTGTGTTTTCTTACTAAGTACAGAATGCTCACAAAACTTTGAAGCTTGATTATTGTAACAATCCAAAAAATTTTGCTCTTTTATTCATTGATTATTTCACCAAATTATCTTCAAAACTTAGATTTAATTACAGAGCTTTAGGATTTTATCTGGTAAAGTGAGAAAAAAGTTTTTCAATAATTTGAAACACGATTTTAACCTATTTTTCATTAGATTTTTAGATTTAAAACCCTCTTAAGATGGAGAAACATGATTCTTAAATAAAAATTTAGTTTTATCCCTTTTCCTTTGAGATCGATTTTTGAATTATTTTTAAATCTGGAATAAAAGTACCTAATATGGGTATCATGTAACGCCCCGAGTCTGGTACCCCGGATGCTACACAGTGCTCATAATCCTGAAGGACCACAAGCTAATCCATGACTGGTACCTGCTGCAATAACTGAGTAATACTACTATATGATGCAGAATAATGGGCTGAAATGCCATATGGTTCAAAACTATAACACTGATAAAGAGGAATGATAAAATTTGGTAAAACATCAAAATCTGAAATACTGAATACTGTCTGAACATCTAGTCTGAAAAGCTTCTAAAACTGTCTGAACTGTGGAGTTGATGGGACAAGCCCCCAACTAACTCCAACTACTAAAAATAAACTGAGATAATGAATGAATAAATATGTCTTCGAACTATGAGGACTCACCACTACTCTGTCTTCTGAAAGTCTGATCTGCTAAGGGTGCTCTGAAGCCAGTACATCTGAACCTATGGTGTAAAACACCATAGCGCAAAAGAAAAGTATGCATTAGTATGTGTGAATATACTGGTATACAAAGTGAGGTAAGACTGAATGCAAGGGTTCATATGCATGAACAATAACAAATGAATAACATGGGTATGACTGAATGCGAGTACATGCATGAATACGTGAACTGTAACTGAGATTGTGATAATACTGAATACTGAGGACTGAGAGTTCTGTTAGCTGACTGAGATTACTGAGGACTGAACTGAATACTGAATGGGACTGGATTGATGCTGAGTTTACTGAGTTTTTCTGAGTTTTGTAACTGATCTAGAGTACTACTGATCGTGACATAACTGAGATTGTTCTATAATTGACACTGGCTCTTGGCATATAGCTTAATTATAGGGTATTAAATACCACTATGACTCGATAACATAAAAATAATAAGATATGATAATTCTTTAATACTTGATATAGTAAACAACTCACAATACACTCTATGAGGCATTTCATCAATCACTTGAAAGTCATAAAGTTCCATATGAATAGGAATGCATGCTAACACATCATAATTAAATTAAACCAATCTCATAAGCATTCCATCAAACACACACAAGGTATAACTTTAGCATGGAAGACATTATGAACATGTGGGTATAGCATAAGTTCATCATTTAGATCACCAAAGGATAATAAAAGCACCATAATCTTAATTTAGTATTTTATCAACAACATGGTAGGCGTAGATTCATACTTGGGCGTGAACAACAAGGCTAATACATCATGACTTCATAATCAAAGGTTTCAATATAAGAGAATCAAAATTCAACTTACATGCTATCATAATATCAAGAAATACATAAAGATTTTAACTTGAAACACATACCACAACATCAACATGATTACATCAAACCCACAACATGGAAATCACAATTCATATTTTTAAAAGAAGTTTCTCGAACTCCGAGGGTGGAAGGGCCCCTTGGATGAACACTTTACATACCTTGTTGAAGAATTTCTAGAAATTAATGGTGGAAATATGGAGTTCTTGATTTGAAATTTAGAAACCCTAAGGCTTGTTCTTGAGAGAAATTGAGAAAGAATGAGTTTATTTGATTTCTAGGGTATTAAATCTTGAGTTTCGGGGATGAGGTTCAGGGAAAAAAAGACCCAAATACCCCCAAGAATGCGAACTTTTAATGACTAAAATGGGGTTACCGACATACAGGTCGACGCAACACATCGATGGTATCGACGTGATAGTCGACACATTGCACCGACTCACTGGAATTTGATGCTGGTAGCTAGAAAAAATATTAACCAATGCGATAGGTGATGTGTCCGCCAAGATCGCGTTGGTTCACTATTTTGGGATTCCAAAAAAGCTTCAAATAAATTCCAAAAAATCTGAAAATTATCCGGGAACACCTATTGACCTCATGATCATGAATTAACTAAAACATAGACACTTAAGGGACATTAAGGTTGCAAAAGGAGATTGATAACTTTTGAAGGCTAATAATAAACCAAGTCTGAATACTTAGCTAGAATTTTCTAACTATGGAACCCCCTTTACAAGCTTAAAGGACTGAATTAAGCTAGAAATTTTGTGGGATCTTACAAGATCTCCCCCTTGGGAACATTCATCATCGAATGAGACTAACTAAACTGAGAGTACTAGTAGGTTAAGTCTACCTATTGGACATGAACATCTGGGACTTGACTATAGTACTGGTATTACTGACATGTTGAATTTCATACTGAATATGCATATCTGATGCATGAGTACATGACTGAGCTGATTTATGAATACATGACTGGGAGTACTAATAATTTGAGTTTCTCATACTGATCATGAATATCTGATGCATGAATACATGACTGAACTAACTCATGAACATATGATTGAGTACGCAATGGTAAATGATACCAAGTTTGTAATGAAAATCTAAGCATGAAACTGAATAAGCTTAAGAAAAGCTATTACCTTGGGCTGAGTCTAGATTAGCAGAGAAAAGGTGAGGATACTTGTCCGCATGTCTACTTCTGCTTCCCAAGTAGCTCCCTCAACGGACTGATTCTGTCAAAGAACTTTGACTAGAGGGACTTGGAGATATTACTGAGTCTGAAGTGTGATACATGGACTAAATATCAGGCACTGAACTGAACCCCTGATACATGGCTCACGGATGAGATTAGAACTTGAGGGTCAACCTATGAGTACCCACCATTCCAAACTAGATTTGTTACATGAAAAGAAGCAGGAGGGTTTAGGACATGATATCTTGGGGGTTATAGAGAATCTCCCCATTGGGATATTATGTCCCTCGAAGAATACTGACTTGGCTAAGAAACTGAGGAAAATTGGGATGATGCACAGGGCACCTACGAACCGAGCCATGGTTGGATATGATATCTGGGGTCTGAAACTGAGGCATAATACACGGACTAGGATGAATACGCAACTACCTAGTTGCCCCATCTTGGAATAGTTATGTTCATGAGACTTTGGATAGCACAAATAAATGTAAAGAATGGAAATCATACGAAGTTATCCGTCTGACTGCTAAACTGAATCACGGGCTCTGTAGACTAACTTATGCTGAAATTTTATACTCGACTAGGGCCTTTTTTCTAACACTTTTTATATAGAGTTATAGTGGCTTTAACGAGTAAGAAAATCTTGGCATGGTCTGAATAAGTTTTGTAATGTGAGTCATGGCCAATGAAACATCATCTAAGATGAAGTGGCTAAGCCTTATGCACTACAACTAAAATTTTCAAGCTTAGAGATATGCCTTGAATATCCTTTTAACTATACTCTCCACCTTACTACAACCCTTTACCTGAGACTACTGAAAATATTCGCATGTGTGCTGAGTATAAATGTATAAGCATTATAACTTATTAGATTAACTAAATAACGGATAAATGAATTACGGGGTCTGCAAGACAGAACTGTTCTTAGCCTGAATAACTGAACTGAAACCATAGAGTGTCATGTATACGAGGTAAGGACTGACTGAATAACGTGAAATAATTGAGATCGAATTTGTGAAAACTATATTATTTGAGAATAAAAGACCAAGCGTATGATATGATTCTAAAATAGTATGTAAACTGAGATACTAAAATACTAAAAATCTAAGTAACTGATAACTGTATGCTATCGTCGAGCAATCCTGAGACTAAATCGAGTTATGAATCTGATTACTGGACTGAGACTAAGGCTGACACTATGTTTGAGACTGTAACAATGATTGTAATCGAGATAGTAATAGGGGCTGAACACACTGTAAGGTATGATAGTAGTAGTCATGAGCTGTATGACCTAAGTTTGGAGTTTTCTGTACTCATGGAAGATGATTCGTACTACTGAGTGAACTAGACTTCTTATACTAGAAACTGTATATAATGCCCCAAGATCCTATCCTGAGATGTCACACGGTGCTTAAGGCCATACGCGGCCTCAAGCTAACCCTTCAAACCCGCCATCACTTCTAGAACTCACTTTGACAATAGTTGTGCTAATATAAGAGAGAATGACATATCATAAACATACTAGAATAAGATAAGAAACTAGCCTGTACAATCCAAAATACTAAAATTCGGTACATAACAACCCTCTAGTCTGACAAAGCCTCTATACATCAAAATCAAGGAGACATTGGGACAAACCCCCAACTAACTTAAATAGTATTGAAAGCCATAACAACAAAACAATATCACAAAATATAAGCACGGTCCTCGAACCATGAGGACTCACCACTTAGCAGACGAAAAGAGGCACCCAAATATCGCTAACGCGGCTGAGTACCTGAACCTACATTACAAAAAAATATAGCCCATAGAAAATATATGGGTCAGCACTTTTGAATGTACTGAGTATGTGAGGGTGCATGTAACAATGTAAATATCATCATCAATTTCATAAAAATATGCATATGTACAATGGTGGATCACTTGGCTTGAGTTAGATTGAAACATACTTTTCAAGATCTCACCGTAAATAAATCATATGATTGAACCTCATAAATCATCATAAACAACTCAACTCTTTAACTCAAGACTCGGAGTGACTTTGTAATTCAAGAAACTCGACTCTTATGGACATGGGAGGTTCTTATAATCGATATAAACCATGTGAGCTACATGGAGTCCAACATTTTTCCCTCCTAAGAAGAGAACCCCACATTGGCAGGAGCGTCGTACTCTTGCCAGGGAGTACAACCTAATCATAGTGATCACAATCTCATACTCGGCCTCTGGCCCATAATTATCAACATCAATCCTACGGTGGCACATAGTTTTATGGAAAATACCATATTTCCTGCTTGGTGCTAAATACTACTCCTAGATACAAGCTCAGAACACGTTAGGAAATCTACCACAAATATCACAAGGGTCTATCATGAAGACTAAATCAAATCTCTTTCTCATTTATCAAACCATAATCAATTTGTGGATTCCTAACTCGACTCAAATCAAATCAATCTTTCTCAATATCAAAATGCATCAATTCATTAAGTCATGACAACATCAATAAATTTGAGAAACTATCAAGACTCATTGTAACAACTCAATTCTCATGAATCAATATACTCAATAATCCAATTTGTCATAAGAAAACTTAAAGCTTGACACTTATCTTGAAAGAACTTGAAATACCAACTCACAGTAGAAACTTGAAATTCACAATATTAAATATCAAGTTATAACTTGGAAATTGTAAAATAATCATGTATAACAAAGCTTGAATGATTTATATTCTCATAATCTCATGATGAAGTAATTTGAGTATAAATCCACTTGCAAAATCATAAAAATCCATAATAAAATCAAAGTTTTGAACACAAAAACGAAAGAATTGCTCTTCTTCAAACCCCACATACCTTGGATTATGATTTTTTTGATGAACAAGCTTGATTGGAAAATCTTATTTACACTTTTGAGCTAAGTTTCTTGATGAATTTGGCTT
Source organism: Capsicum annuum (assembly GCF_002878395.1). Lineage (NCBI taxonomy): Eukaryota > Viridiplantae > Streptophyta > Magnoliopsida > Solanales > Solanaceae > Capsicum > Capsicum annuum. Next base: position 164,697 of record NW_025846342.1, on the reverse strand, counting down.
GGAGAACTTAATTCTTGAACAACTTGGTGAAATCTTTGGAAGATCCTTGAATTTCTTGGAGATGATTTGATTTAGAATTTTTGAAGAAACCCTAGTTTCTAGAAAATTTTGGAGGAGAAATGAGAGAAAAATGATCTTCTCTCCTCCACTTGGATATATATATATATATATATATAACCAAAATGGGCGGAAAAGACCAAAATACCCTTTTAAAAAGAGTTGAAAATTGCTGATCGAGGTCTGTGACGGTCGAACTAATGGTCCATCAGAGGAACTGAAGACTCACCAGATCGTCCGTTACTCGAGCGCCAAAACTTAGACATTTTGTCTCGATGTGATGGTCGAAGTTACAATGCATCAGGAAACTAATGGTCCACCAGATCGTCCATCACTCAGGGGCCAGAAATGGGACATTCTGCCTTGACTTGACGGTCCTCTTGATGGTCCGTCAAATTTTTGGTGGCCCACCATTTTGGTCATCACATAATGGCCAGAAAAAAGGGTTACTGCCTTGGCTTGACAGGACAATTGACTGTCCACCAAGGACTTGGCGGTCCTTCAGGTTTACCATCAGGCCTGGGCGATTCCGACATCGCTTAGTAAAATGGCTATAACTCCCTCATCCGATGTAAAATTTAGATGAAATTGGTATCGATGGAAAGCTTATTCAATGCTCTAGAGAAATACAACAAATATAAACATCAATCACTTTGGAAGCCATCCCTATCCACTCAAAAGATAGATTTAGGCTTAAGGAATAATTGGGGTATTTCACTATAAGCGCATGCGATTCTATGAAAAGTGCGTGAATATAAGTTGTGTTCATGGAGCTGAGACGTAATATATGCGTAGGTATCATGATGATTGAAGTACAAAACTTTGAACAGAGGTAAAGATGGGTTGGGAATCATTCCCACCCTTTACTTTTCTACACGTACTAATATTACTATTGAAATTTGAAAGCCTGACTTCCTGAGATATCATAAACGAACAGTTCTTGTATACCCGTTGGGATATGTAGACTAACCCACTAGGGTGGAGATTGAGAAAGGTTTTGTTAATATTTGGTCTGACTTTAAAGTTAACTATTATGCAAAGAGTTACAAAAGACAGAGAAGCTGCTGAATTGGATGAGGCATAAATATATGAAAAGGGAGGTCTATAACGTACCAATAACCATATCAAGAGAACTTTCTCGATCTCTCTTGGACTGAAGTACATAAGGCCCATTTAGGCGCTGCCCACTAGCGAACCTGGAAGTGGTACCTTGTTGATTCGAGAAACCGAACAGAGCAGAAGGAGGACCGTGCTGACTTCATGGGTCAGGCTTAGGACAATCTCAGACTCTGTGACCTGACTCACCACATCCAAAACGTACATCACTACTAGCTCTACAACCCCATTATGATTCTTACCATATTCTTTGCAAAACGAGTTGGTACGAACACAGCTTGCACTACTCTGGGTCTTGGAGCCTGGCGCCCTATCATGACTGTCATTCCTAAAATTTGGTACTGGTGGACTAGCAAAATATAGAACTGAGGCTGCAGATTTTGGGCAGAACTGAGAACGATTCCCACCCTCTGACTTAGGCTGAGTGAAGCTGAAACTACCTATTCTAGCTCTCTTATTTTCTCTCTCCTTCTTCTTAAGCTTCTGCTCCTCAATCTGTGGAGCATGGACCATAAGCCTAGATATGTCCATCTCCTTAATCAACATCGCAGTCCTATACTCCTTAACAACTCTACCCGATACCCCAGACATAAACTTGCTTATTTTGGATCTATGTCAGCCACTACATGGGGAGCATACTTGGCTAACTGAGTAAACTTGAGGGAATACTCTTTCACACTCATACTGCCTTGCCTAAGATTGATGAACTCTAACACCTCATCTTCTTTCATCTCTAAAGGAAATAATCTATCTAAGAAGGCCATAGAAAACTCTTCCCATTCTATGGGCTCTACATCTACACCCCTGTCTACCTTCCACTGCTTAAACCACGTATGGGCTACATCTTATAGATGATAGGCGGCTAACTCATCACTCTCATTAGAATTCACTCCCATGATATCTGTCACTTTCTGAACCTGATCGAGGAACTTTTGTGGATCCTCTTCTAGCTTATATCCTGAGAATAAAAGAGGATTCATTCGGGTGAAGTCTCAAATCTTGGCTGCAGCAATATTGTCCACTAGGTTGGCTGTAACAGATGTTGGTCGTTCATTCTGGTCTGCTACTGAATTGGCTAGATTAATGAATGTAGTTATGAATTCTGCATGAGAGACATGCTAGTCCAAGGGGTCTGCCTGAATGGGCAGAGGTGCTGAATGGTTTTCGGTCCTTCTTTTATTTGTCCTTTTGGGAGACATATTTTGTAACAGAAAGAAAGAAGTGGGTTAGAATAAGAGTGTAGGTGGAGCTTATGCTCACTCACACAACATAAATACTGAAAGAAGGGAAATTGTTCCTACAATATCTCATAGCCTCCTGTACATAAGTGTGGCACGCTACACACCCATGCACAAGACTCTACTAGATGGGTCTTTCAGACTTCCTAGGACTCTATTGAACCTTATGCTCTGATATCATGTTTGTAATGCTCCAAGTCTGGTACCCCAGAAGCTACACGGTGCTCATAATCCCGAAGGACCATAAGCTAACCCATGACTATTACCTGCTGTAATAACTGAGTAATAATACTGTATGGTGCGGAATAATGGGCTGAAATACCATAAGGTTCAAAATTGTAACACTGATAAAAGAAATGATAAAATCTTAAAAAACATCAGAATAAAAAATACTGAATACTGTCTGAACATCTAGTTTGAAAAGCCTCAAAAACTGTCTGAACTGTGGAGTTGATAGGACAAGCCCCCAAATAACTCCAACTACTGAAAATAAACTGAGATACTGAATGAATAAATATGTCCCTGAACTATGATGACTCACCGCTACTTTGTCTGCTGAAAGTCTGATCTGCTAAGGGTGCTCTGGAGCCCATACGTTTGAACCTATGGTATAAAATACCATAGCACAAAAGAAAAGTATGCATCAGTATGTGTGAATGTAGTGGTAATCAAAGTGAGGTAAGGCTAAATGCAAGGATTCATATGCATGAACAATAACAACTGAATAACATGAGTATGATAGAATAAGAGTACATACATGAATACGTAAACTGTAGATGAGATTGTGATAATACTGAATACTGAGTCTAAATAATGGTTAACTGATGTAACTGCTAACTAATATACTATTTACTGAGTGACTGTGTCTAAAAGTCCTATTTCTAATGCAACTAGCTGGTTTCCATACTGAGTTGAGTAACTGTATCTGACATTCCTGAAATTTGTAGAACTATCTAAATTCTTTACTGATGATTGAGACTGAGACTGTGGGAGGTAATCATCTAACCGACATACCTCTTTCTAAATTATTTGGGGTCCAACCTATAACCCTAGTTGGAAGGGTGTCAGTACCGTACCACAGGTAAAAACAACCTGTAAGTTAAACCTGTCTGACAGGGAGCTCTTCTGTCAACCCCTCGCTGATAGAAAAACTCGAATGAGATATATTAACCCTAGACTCATAGGGATATATCTCAACCTACGTTGGATACGTAGTTATGGAATGCAAGGATTGCTTGTAATAATCACACCTTCTGCTGGTGGGTGACCCCCCATCCTTGGATTCACTTGGTGCTGAATCCTACTCCCAACTGAATAGACACTGGACTTATTTCCTAGTTCATACTAGGATGGACTGATTTGTTACTGATTGTACTGATTAACTAAACTAAACTGAGTTTACTGAGTTTCGATTACTGACGGAATACTACTGAGTTCTGTTAGCTGACTGAGATTATAGAGGACTGAACTAAATACTGAATAGGACTGGATTGATGCAGAGTTTACTGAGTTTTCCTGAGTTTTGTAACTGATCTAGTGTACTACTGATCGTGACATGACTGAAACTGTTCTTTAACTGACACTGGCTCTAGGCACACAACTAAATTATCGGGTATAAAATACCCCCAGGACTCGATAGCATACAAATAATAAGACATGGCAATTCTTGAATACTTGACAATAGTCAATAACTCACAATACACTCTATGAGGCATTTCATCAATCACTTGAAAGTCATGAATTTGCACATGAATAGGAATGCATGCTAACACATCATAATTTCATTAAACCTATCTCATGAGCATTCCATCAAACACACACAAGGTATAGCTTTAGCAAGAAAGACATTGTAAACATGTGGGTATAGCATAATTTCATCATTTAGATAACTAAAGGATCATAAAAGCACCATAATCTCAATTTAGCATTTTATCAAACACATGGTAGGCGTAGCTTCATACTTGGGCATGAACAACAATACTAATACATCATGACTTCATAATTCAAGGGTTTCAATATAAGAGAATCAAAATTCTACCTACATGCTATGATAATATTGAGAAATACATAAAGATTTCAACTTGGAACACATACTACAACATCAACATGATTACATTCAAACCCACAACATAGAAATCATAATTCATATTTTTAAAAGAAGTTTCTTGAACTCCAAGGATGGAAGGGACCCTTGGATGAACACTTTACATACCTTGTTGCAGAATTTCTAGAAATTAATGGTGGAAATCTTGAGTTCTTGATTTAAAATTTAAAAACCCGAAGGCTTGTTCTTGAGAGAAATTGAGAAAGAATGAGTTTATTTGCTTTCTAGGGTATTAAATTTTGTGTTTTGGGGATGAGGGTCAGGATAAAAAAGACCAAACACCCCCAAGAATGTGGTCTTTTTATGACCAAAACTGGGTTACCGGCGCATAGGTCGACGCGGTGCGTTGATGGCATTGACGCAATAGTCGATGCATCATGCCAAGATCGCTCCGACTCACTGGAATTTAACGCTGGTCGTTGGGGAAAATATTAATCAACGCGATAAGCAATGTGGTGCATGAAGATCGCATTGGTTCTCTATTTTTGGATTCCAAAGGAGCTTCAAACTAAGTCTGAAAAATCTAAAACTTTTCTGGGAACACCTATTGACCATCCTGATCTTGAATTAACCAAAACATAGACATTTAAGGGACATTAAGGTCATGAAATGAGACTACCAACTTTTAAATGCTAAAAATAAACTAAGTATGAATACTTAGCTAGAATTTTCTAAGTCTGGGACCCCCTTAACAAGCTCAAAGGACTGAACTAAGCTAGATATTTTGCGGGGTCTTACAATATCTCCCCCTTGGGAACATTTGTCTTCGAATGAGACTGACTGAATTGAGAGTACTAGTAGGCTGAGTCTACTTACTGGAAAAGAACATATGGAACCTGACTATAGGACTGATATTACTGACATGCTGAATTTCATACTGAATATGCATATCTGATGCATAAGTACATGACTGAGTTGATTCATGAATGCATGACTAGGAATACTGATAATCTGAGTTTCTTATACTCATCATGCATATCTGATGCATGAATACATGGCTGAATTGACTCATAAACATATGACTGAGTACACAATGATAAATGATACCAAGTTTGTAATGGAATCTGAGCATGAAACTTAATAATCTTGAGGAAAGCCATTACCTTGGGCTGAGTCTAGATTAGTGGAGAAGAGGTGAGGATACTTGGTCCGCATGTCTACTTTTTATTCCCAAGTAGCTCCCTTAACTAACTGATTCTGCCAAAGAACTTTGAATAGAGGGACTTGGGGACATTACTGAGTTTGAAGTGCGATACATGGACTGAATATCAAGCACTGAACTAAGTCCCTGAATACATTGCTCACGGATAATATTGGAACTTAAGGGTCAACCTATGAGTACCCACCATTCCAAACTGGATTTGTTACTTGAAGAAAAGCTAGAGGGTTTAGGACATGATAGCTCGGGGGTTATAGAGCATCTCCCCCTTGGGACATTATGTTCCTCAAAGAATACTGACTTGGCTGAGATACTGACTAAAACTGGGATGATACATAGGGCACCTATGAATCAAGTTGTGATTGGATATGATATCTGGGGTCTGAAACTGAGACATTATACATGGACTGGGATGAATACGCAACAACCTGGTTGCCCCATCTTGGAACAATTACGTTCATGAGACTTCGGATAACACGAATAATGTAAAGACTAGAAACCATACAAATTTGTCTGTCTGACTACTAAGTGAACTGGACTCCTCATACTAGAAACTGTAAGCGCACATGATTCTATGGTAAGTGCGTGAATATAAGTTGTGTTCATGGCGTTGAGACGTAAATCATGCATAGGTATCGTTATGACTGAAGTACAAAACTTTGAATAGAGGTAAAGACAGGTTGGGCATCATTCCTACCCTTTAATTTTCTACACATACTAATATTACTACTAAAATCTGGAAGCCTGAATTCCTGAGATATCATAATCGAATAGTTCCTGTATACCCATCGGGCTATGATAGACTGACCCACTGGGGTGGAGACTGAGAAAGGTTTTGTTAATATTTGGCCTGACTTTAAAGTTAACTACTATGCAAAGAGTTACAAAAGATAGAGAAGCTCCTGAATTGGATAAGGCATAAAAATATGAAGAGGGAGGTCTGTAACGTACCAGTAACTACATAAGGAGAACTTTCTTGATCTTGCCTAGACTAAAGTGCATAAATCCTATTTGGGCACTGCCCACTGGCGCCACTGGAAATGGCATCCTGCTGATTCGAGCGATCGGACAAAGCTTAAGGAAGACTGTGCTGACTTTGTCGACCAGGCTTAGGATAATCTCAGATTTTGTGACCTAACTCACCATATCAAAAACATACATCACTACCGGCTCTACGACCCTAATTGGCCGTTCATTCTGGGCTGCTATTGAATTGGCTATAGTAGTGAATGTAGTTCTAAATTCTGCAGGAGAGACATTCTCGTCCAGTGGATCTACTTGAACGGGCTGAGGTGCTGACTAGTTTTCGGTCCTTCTTTTGTTAGTCCTTTTGAGAGGCATGTTTTGTAATTGAAAGGAAGAAGTGGATTAGAATAAAAGTTTAATTGGAGCTCATGCTCACTCGCACGACATGAATACTGAAAGAAGGAAAACTATTCCTACAACACCTCATAGCCTACTGTACATAAGTATGGTGAGCTATACACCCATGCACAATATTATACTAGATGTGAATTTTAGACTTTCTAGGACTCTATTAAACCTTAGGCTCTGATACCAAGTTTGTAACGTTCTGAATCTGGTTCCCCGAATGCTACACAGTGCTCATAATCTTGAAGGACCACAAGCTAACCCATGACTAGTACCTGCTGCAATAATTGAGTAATAATACTGTATGATGCAGAATAATAGGCTGAAATACCATAAGGTTCAAACCTGTAACACTGATAAAGAGAAATGATGAAATCTAATAAAACATCAGAATCTAAAATACTGAATACTGTCTAAAAATCTAGTCTGAATAACCTCTAAAACTATCTGAACTGTGGAGTTGATGGGACAAGCCCCCAACTAACTCGAACTACTGAAAATAAACTGAGATACTGAATGAATAAACAAGTCATCAAACTATGAGGACTCATCGCTATTCTGTCTACTAAAAGTCTGATCTGCTAAGGGTGCTCTGGATCCCGTACGTCTGAACCTATGGTATAAAACACCATAGGACAAAAGAAAAGTATATGTCAGTAGGTGTGAATGTACTGGTATGCAAAGTGGGGTAAGGCTGAATGTAAGGGTTCATATGCATGGACAATAACAACTGAATAACATGAGTATGACTCAATAAGAGTACATGCATGAATATATGAACTGTAACTGAGATCATGATAATACTGAATACAGAGTTTAGATACTGGTTAAATAATGTAAATTATAACTAATATAATGTTTACTGCATGACTGTGTCTGACAGTCCTATTTTTAATGAAACTAGCTGAGTTTCATACTGAGCTGAGTGACTGTATCTGACAGTCTTGAAATTTATAAAACTATCTGAGTTCTTTACTAACGACTGAGACTGAGAATGTGGGAGGTAATTATCTAATCGACATGCCCCTTTCTAAACTGTTTGGGGTCCAACCTGTAACCCCAATTGGAAGGGTGTCAGTACTATGTCACAGGTAAAGACAAGCTGTGAGTTAACCCTCTCTAATAGGGAGCTCTTCCGTCAACCCCTCGCTGGTAGAAGAACTCAAATGAGATGTATTAACCCTAGACTCATAGGTTTATATCTCCACCTATGCTGGCTACGTAGTTTTGGAATGCAAGGATTGCTTCTAAGGATCACACCCTCTGCTGGCGGGTGAGCCCCCATCCTTAGATTCACTCGGGGCTGAATCCTACTTCCAACTAAATAAAAACTAGACTGATTTCTTAGTTCATACTAGGCTGAACTGATCTCTTACTGATTATACTGATTAACTGAACTGAGTTTTCTGTGTTTATTGAGTTTCATTAACTGATAGAATACTACTGAGTTCTGTTAGCTGGCTGAGGTTACTGAGGACTGAACTGACTACTGAATGGGACTGGATTGATGTTGAGTTTAATGAATTTTCTTGAGTTCTGTAACTAAACTAGAGTACTACTGGTTATGACATGACTGAGACTATTTTATAACCGACATGGGCTCTAGGCACACAACTAAATTATTGTGTATTAAATACCCCCAGGACTCGATAGCATAAAAATAATAAGACATGACAATTCTTGAATACTTGACAATATTCAACAACTCACAATACACTCTATGAGGCATTTCATCAATGACTTGAAAATCATAAACTTGCACATGAATAGGAATGCATGCTAACACATCATAATTTCATTAAACCAATCTCATGAGCATTCCATCAAACACACACAAGGTACAACTTTAGCATGGAAGACATTGTGAACGTGTGGGTATAGCATAAGTTCATCATTTAGATCACCAAAGGATCATAAAAGTACCATAATCTCAATTTAGCATTTTATCAAACACATGGTAGGAGTAGCTTCATATTTGGGCATGAACAACAATGCTAATACATCATGACTTCATAATTCAAGGGTTTCAATATAAGAGAATCAAAATTCAACTTACATGCTATCATAATATTAAGAAATACGTAAATTTTTCAACTTGGAACACATACCACAACATCAACATGATTACATTCAAACCCACAACATAGAAATCACAATTCATGTTTTTAAAAGAAGTTTCTTGAACTCCAAGGGTGGAAGGGACCCTTAGATGAATACTTTACATACCTTGTTGAAGAATTTTTGGAAATTAATGGTGAAAATCTTGAGTTCTTGATTTGAAATTTAAAAACCCAGAGGCTTGTTCTTGAGAGAAATTTCGAAAGAATGAGTTTATTTGCTTTCTAGGATATTAATTTTGTGTTTTGGGGCTGAGGGTCGGGGAAAAAAAGACCCAAATATCCCCAATAATGCGGTCTTTTAATGAATAAAATTGGATTACTGACGCACAGGACAACGCAGTACGTCGATGGCATCAATGCGATAGTCGACGCATCGCGTCAAGATCGCGCTGACTCACTGGAATTTGACGCTGGTAGCTGGAAAAAATATTAACCAATGCAATAGGCAACGCTGTGTGCTAAGATCGCATTGGTTCACTATTTTAGAATTCCAAATGAGCTTCAAACGAAGTCCAAAAAATTTATAACTTGTCCGTGAACATCTATTGACCTTCCTGATCATGAATTAACTAAAACATAGACACTTAAGGGACGTTAAGGTAGAGAAATGAGATTGCCAACCTTTGAAGCTAAAAATAAACTAAGTCTGAATACTTAGCTAGAATTTTCTAAGTCTGGGATCCCCTTAACAAGCTTAAAAGACTGAATTAAGCTAGAAATTTTTTGGGGTCTTAAATATCATTAGACTCTTTTTAACATATAGATTATATTTTTGATATATTTTATTTATTTCAAAGTTTCTTTTAAAGAAAAGGATCCATGTAAAAGGTTCTAGGCTCGTGTTTTGACTTTTCAAAAGGTTATGGCTTATTTTCTTTGGACTAGCCTGGGTAGTTAACTATTCCTGTAAAGTATTCTATGGGTTGGGGAGTTATCATGAGATTCACTTTTTAGGATTGATATTTTTATTTGTGTTGCCCATATAGGGGTTTATGTGACTATTATTATTGTTGTGTTGTCCATGTGGAAGCATATTTGCATATAATTATCATAGTGATGCTTGTGTGGAGGATTATGTGAACTTTATAGTTGACTTTGGAGATGATTATTGTGGTAATACCCAAGTGGGGGTTGATATTAGTCTTGTTAAGTATTATTTGCCATCCACCTTTATTGTGACATCCGAGTGGGGGTTTGAGTTGATATTATTAATGTCTTATATGACTATTCATTACTGTTGTACCATGCAATGACTTATATCATGATTTATTGAGATATTGAGGATATTTGAGCTTATTTAATACCATCATTGACTTAATTAATTATATACGATATTTTATAAGCTATGAGCATGCATACTCATATCATTTATCTATATACATGGAACTGATACTGTGGAGAAATACTGATTTGAAAGAAAATAATTTTTTGTACAAAACCCTTAACTGAAGATGTTACTGACAAGGTGGATTGGGATATGAGAGTGAGATTGTGAAAGTATAGTTGTTGCAAATCCCCCATGGATCCTATTTTGGAAGCTTATGCTCGAATGATGTCTACGAGAGCCATGCAATGACTGCCATGCAATATCTTATATCATCACTGTCCCACCATATTTGCATTGCATTTTATTCATTTGCACTTATATTTATGTGTTAGTTATCATGTATTTGACCTTTTCTTACATATACGTGTATAGTTATCCATATTTAGATGTTATACTTGTAGAATCGCTAGGAGATACTGTTTGAGCCACCGTTGGAAACTCTTTTATATGTAGGTAGAAGTGTGCTCACTAGTATTTTTTACTTGTTTAGTTTTTTTTTTCTCAGTCGACTTATGAAACCTATTGAGTATAAGTGGACAGTATTCGCTCCTACATTGTGCTCTTTCGGTGCAGATCCTAGTATGAGGGCGACCGCAATAGCTGAATCATGTTGTGAGATCTGATTCGGAGTACTGGTGAGCTGCCCGTCCGGAGCCTTATTGTTACAGCCCCCTTTTATCTTTATTGTCTTTATTTTACTTTCTAGAGACAAACTTATGTATTTCATACTCTTTGTCAGTATTAGTATTCTTTACTCATGACATCAGATTTTGAGCTTTAGACTTGTATTTGGTTAGAATTTAATTATGACCTGACTTCATTCTAGAACTCTCATATTGATTTTATTATCTCTTTTTTTTGCCTTTTTAACTGTTTGGGGGTTGGTCTTACCTACCTAGGTATGAGATAGGATATATGCCATCATAACTTCTACTTTTGGATCATGACATATTCCTTCTGTTAATGATATTAGATAGCCATAAGTCTAAATATCATAATTCATCCTTGAATGTCTTGTATAAAGTTTAGAATGGTAGAGAGCTTGAACTCTTGATTGTTGATCATTTCATTCTCTCTACATTCCTCTTGGTTCATATTGAAGAGAGCAGATCTCAAAGACAAATTCTTTCTTTAATATATATATATATATATATATATATATATAGTGCTAAGTTTTCTTTCTTAAAGAATCTTTGTTAGTTTTGGTGCTTCTATTTTCTATTTGAAGAGATTGTTGAATCTTCTGGGATACACTTATATCGGGTGAAATATTCTTAAGAAAAGTATCAGTGACATGCCTCAAGTTATGTAAATTCCATATAGGTTTCGTGATCAGTATTTTTCGTAAGAGTTCCAACAATCTTAAGGATATTTTCTTTGATCATATTCTTATAGAAGATACTCGACTTTCTATGAAGGAATTATGATGTCTCGTACATAGAGTTGAAGATAGATACACAAAATGAATATCTTGGGGAGTTATTATTTATGAGAGGCATAGACCTTTGAGGCTTTATCAGATGTGGAAGAGAAGCCAATTTGTTGGTAGCAATGGCGCTACTCGAGGATATGAAAATAAATGTTGAGTATATTAGAAAAGTTCATCATTTCGTAAAAGTTACTGGAAGAACAAATAGAAACAACTATGCAAACATGTATTCTAATGTTGAGTCTTGACACTTGATTGCATAGGCAAAAGGGAGTCAGTGCAAATGATACAAATTGGGAAGACAATTTCAAAGTGTGAGTGAAATAATTGGCACTACGGTGTATCTGATTTTGACAAATATAATATCTTACTATTGACGGTAATATTGTATAATTGGTTTGTCATTTTAATTGTTCATGTTAATAAGGTACGTAGGCATGCCATAATTTATATCATTTGAGAAAAAATATTTTGTGTATGTGATATATTTAGACATCATACCCCTCAGTGTAGTAGAAACTTTGGAGAAATGATAATTCCACTAACTAATTATTTTTTGACTAAGCGTAAGATAAAATTATTGTATTCATTTCTCATATGAATCTTGTGGCTACGCTAAAACGTGGAATGGGTGATAACATTTGAGTTGTTGGCATATTTGCAGCAATAAATTAATTTTGTGTCCTACATCTAAGTTGAAGAAGAAGAATGATTTATATATGTTTGGTGATTCTAGAACTAGTCAAATTCTTAATTATTCTTACTAAACTCACATATGAAAAATATTGACATTAACTGAGATGGTAGATGTTTCCAATATGATTTTTATGAGATTATTAGAAAAAGTTGGGTGAAGACTTTATTTGAGATTGCTAAGGTGTTAAAATAATTTTGGTTTGGACAATGAGTATGATTTATTTGTGATTAATATTTTTCAAGATAAAAATGTTAGTGCTTATATTTACTTGATAGATTCATATAACTTGTGACATATTAGAATTATAACTCCACTTAACTATCTTATGAAAAGAAATTAAAAAGAAGGTTTTTTCAATATTGCAAATTCTAAGTGTTTAGCAAATTCTTTCATATCGATAACAAACTTCTACTACAAATATTATTAGCTTTGAGACTTACTGTCAGGACTCAAACAGTCATGATTGACATCCACCTTAGCCTTTGGCGGGAGAATCAAACTAAACTCAACCCATACTAACTCAAATATTACTTTCATATACACGTTATGTTAACCTCATTTTCTAACAAATTCTGTAGAGGCTTCATTCAATAAATAAATAAACTATCAAATCGACATCAACATCCATAAACTAACGGAGTGCAGAAACCCCTGTTTATCATATTTCTGGGACTTGAAGTCACCATACATTAACATATAAAAGAAATCAAGTCTTAAAACAAAACGATTATCCGAAACAACAAAATAAATAAAGAAATGCCTTAGTCCCGAAACAAGGGATATGAACAACGATAAGAAGATCCAAAGGTTGCTTAGTCATGATGCTCACCCTTGAAGTTGAGTCTGAAACTGCTAGATAGAGTCGAGGTCTTGTTTCATATGCCGAAACACGCTCTGCACTCAATAAAAGAAGAGCAAATATAGAATTAGTACATCAAAAAGTACTGGTAAGCATCATAGGCCGACTCAACCTGACACCATATAAATAGGTAAATCAAATAGATGCAAAGCTATCAAAACATAACTTATAATCAAAGATAATTACACAATTATGACACTTCACTTTGGGGGGGGGGGGGGGGGGGAGGGATACAACTCATACTCATGCATGTTTACACTTAGTTAAATTCAGCAACAAGTTTCATACAACATAGGATTATAATTGAAGATTTGATGCACATGAATGAATGTATTAATGCAAGATGTGAACATTTTATCTTTTTCTTCTCAACCTCATTAACAACATAAATACCATCATGAACATGATTTTCATAATATCATTATCATCAATTTAACAACATGAATATCTATGAATATGCTATGCAGCCAATAATGACAAGTGGTGCTTGAAATCCATCACAAATACTTAATCCACATATAAGCACAGAGTCAAGCAAGTTGAATTGTTACAATAAACTATAACCTACATTGATTTCTTGATCAAAATTACCTATAAGCTATAATCTTGCCTTTTCTTCCCCTTTTAACTTGTTCTTGATCTATAACAACAAGATAACACACTTATTTCAATCAATTCATCCCTTTTAACCACTAGAGATTCAAAATTAAAATTTTTTAACTATAAATTTTCCTTAATTCATCATCTTAGGCTTTTCCTACCTTCCAACATATAATACCCTAATTTTTTAAGCTCTAGACACATCAGAAGGTACGCCATTAAATTAGTTTTCTAAGGCCACAAGTCTTGCCTTAATCCGATATCATGGCAAAGAATTGTGGAAATTTTCCTAAGGGCCTATCACACTATAGTGACAACGACTCTGGTAACTAGTCGTTACCAAACGTAATGAGCAGTTATATGTGAGTCATTGTCACTCCAATGAAAACCTCAAATTTTAGCCCAAGGGTATCGATTAGATCATATGACTCATTACCTGTGATGACGAGTCGTCAAGTGGTCTCATTACCTTAGCAGAAAGGAACTTAGATATTGAGTCTCAGACTATGACTACTCTTAACGACTCATAGTTAGACCTTACGAGTCGTTAGGAGGGGGAGTCATTACCTTAGCAGTGAAGAGCCTAGACCTTAGAACCTCAACTTAAGACTCATGACCAGAGGGTACGTGACATGACCCAAACCAAGGACTAGTCGTGTTGGGTGCCTCAAGCCCAACTAGGACAAGAGACCACCCCTAATACCCAACCATAACTGCCCTACACCATATGTCGAATAAATTTCAAATACATAATAAGATGGAATAATCATAAATCAAATACATTCAAACGGTGTCAGCCCCAATACCAATATCAAGTCTGACACCAATACCGACATCGTCCATGCCAATCCAAAGTAGTCTCACAAAGCTTCTAACTGAAATCAAGACAATATTCGATCAGGCCATGCCCCCGATCATAGCCAAAAATCAAAGTCTAAGAAATAACAAAAGTATGTAGAGAAGACCATAACATTAAATGGAGTCTTTCAGTGTATGAAAGCTCACCATTTCAATCCAACACAAGATGCTTTCAAATCCAAGATCATTGAGTAGAAAGAGTAGTATGACCGATTCCTGCATCGTATGGGGATACAACACCTGAAGCTGGATTAACGGGTGAACGCTTGCATGTACTTAGAAATAAGGATAGAATAATATTATTATTTTAAACCAAAGTAGCTAACCATACTACAACAATATACATATATACCATACCGGAAAAGGGAATCAGGTTTAGCATGCATTTAAATCTGTAACCTGGGTTCTGTAGCTTGATTGTCCTAAAATCACCCACGGTCTATATGGGTCCAATTTATCCACTGAACGGGCCTCGGTGTGTATAGCCACATGAATTAGAGATATCATAGGGGTAGGGGATTCCCGTGTACCCTTTTCTCTTCATGATACATATATACAAGGTTAATTAAACCATTTAGGGTTCTATAACCAAGCAATGCAAGGTTATTAATAAATTTCAAACTATGTGACAAAAACATTCTCATTGGCATTTTAACAAATATGTTGAGGGCATATAGTTTCCAAAACTAAAACCAAGAACCAATTAAAAATTCCCATGCAGCCACATATTCAAATCAATATTATAACATGAAAATCCATAAATAGAACATGGGAAAACATTATTCAACCATTAGTAACCAAAAACCCAACATATATTTCAAAACCAACACAAACCCACAATAATGCCATGAAAATCATTAAGTAAAACATGCTTTTAGTTTGAAATAACAATGAGGGAGGAGAAACATGCCTTAGATACTAAAGAAGACGGAAATATTTGCTCTTGAATGCCCCTAATTGAATAACCTTATGTAACACTACGGTACTTATGACTCTGAAGGACCATAAGCTAACCCATGACTGATATCTGTACCTGAACACTGCATAATATATAGTATAAATATAGAAATAGTAAGCTAAAACATGCCATAAGGTTCAAAACAGATAAACATCTGATAAAACCATATCTGAATAATGTGGTATAACAATACCAAAACTAAAATAATGTCTGAAAACATATAGTATGAAAATACTGTAATCTGAAAGCCTCTAAACTATCTGAATAAGGAGTTGATGGGAAACTTTCCCAACTAACTCCAACTACTAAAATAAACTAAGTAATGAAGAAATAAAGTAATGATCATGTCCTCAAAGGATGAGGACTCACTGCTAACTCAGACTGCTGAAACTGGAATGCTACTGATGCTCTAGAGCTCGTGCTTCTGAACCTATGGTATATAATAAAACACCATAGCATAAATGCATCAGTATGATTGAATATACTGGTATGCATGTGAGGTAGGATGAATGCAAAGGGTTCAAATACATGAACAATGTTAACTGACTATATAACATGAACGTAAGAATACATGCATGAATAAGTGACTGTGACTGAATTTGTGATGGTACTGACTACTGAGTCTAATTGCTGATAACATGAGTCACTGATAACTGGTATAACTGATACTGAGTGACTATATCTGAAGGTATAGGTTCTGATAGAACTAACTGAGTTCTGTACTATTATGAGTTGACTGTATCTGATAGTCCTAAAATTTTGAAGAACTATCTGAGTTCTATTACTGAGAATGAGTCTACAACTATAACTGTGGGAAGTAGTCATCTAACCGACATGCCCCAAATACAACAATATAGTTAGGTTGGGGTCTAATCTGTAACCCCAATTGAAAGGGTATCAATACCGCGCCACTGGTAAAGACAAATAGTGGGTAACCCTCATCTAACAGTGTCCCCAAAAGAGAATGGTAGGACCCTCATCTGACAGTGTTTGTCTACCTCATCAAACCTTATCTGTCAGTGTTGATATCTCAACCTATGTTGGCTACATAGTTCTGGAATGCAAGGATGGTTTCTAAGGATCACACCTCAACTGCTAGTGTATGTCCTTATCCTTGGGTTCACTCGGTGCTAAATCTTACTCTCATCTAAATAGACACTGAATATAATTAACTGAACTGAACTGGACTGAGTTCATTGAGTTTCGTTGACTGACGGAATACTACTAAGATTACTGAAATACTGAACTTTCTAAAATTACTAGGATTACTGAGTTTACTGAGTTTTCCTGAGTCACATGACTGACTGAATTCTATTGACCATGGCTTGACTGAGCATATCATGAAAATATGACACTGGCTCTAGGCACACAGCTAAATTTTTGGGTACAAGTACCCCCAGGACTCAATAGACAGAAATTGACAAGGCATGACATTCTTGAATACACGACCAACATTAACAATCCATAATACAATAAGTTGGTGATTTCATGAAGTACGTGGTTTATCATAATCTTGTACATGGCAGGAATACATATACTCAATGTCATAATATCATACTCTAATATCATGAGCATTCCAACAAACATCTACATTGCACATCAATATCATGGGAGTCATTTGAATCTAAGGGTAACTTAAGTCACAATTGAGTCATATTACATAATTTCTAGTCTCCTAGGCATTTTGTCAAACACTTAGGGTGCATGACTTAGGACATGACATGATCATCAAATTAACATATCATAACCAACTAAAATTCAAGGTTTTCAACTCGCATGCTAACATATTTTCATAAAAACACATAAAGATTCCAACTTCAAAATCATACAACAACAACAACCACATGAACATAATCAACACATAGCATGAATATCATAATTCATAGTTTAAAACTTGATTCTTGGGATTCATGGATGAAAGGAATCCATGAATGAATATTATGCATACCTGAGAAAGGAAACCTTGAAGGTTCATGGGTTTTTTGGATGGATCTCTTGAGATTGACCTTGATTCTCAAGGGCTAGGGTTTTGTTTTCTTGAGAGAGAGAATGTTCTTGATATTGGGAAAAAAAGTGAATAATAAGTAGCTAAGGATATTTTTAGGGCTTAAATCCCGCATCTGGGTGGAATAAAATCATGGGAAAAGACCCATTTAACCCTTGAAGCGTCTTTTAATTTTTATGAAAATTTTTCGATCTAGACCCCTGGCGCGACGCAGCGCTATTGTGTTGTGTATCTGGAAAGTTGCATGGTGGTGCAATGCGGTACAATGAGGTATCATGGAGCTAGCTCCATGAATGAATATTAAGCTAGCTCCGTGATGCGTTGATGACTCAGGTGATACACTGTTGAATTTTCCACACAACAAAAAGTGAAAATATTAAAAATTACATATATATAAAAGTGTATTCATCTTTAAATCATATCTTTAACATCTTCGGGATGAATTTAAGCTAGGTAAAAGTATAGGGTATTACAATAACTCCCCCTTGGGAATATTCATCCTCGAATGAAACTGACTGAGATGGGAGAAAGGATAGACTGAAGTACATGCTGAACATGAACAATTGAAACATGATTTCATGACTGATGTAGCTGATAAGCTGAATGTATTATGCTGAATATGCATATCTGATGCATGAATAATGGATTTATGAATACATCACTGAATTACTAATAAGATGAGTTTCTCAACAAATTGAACATGCATATATGATGCATGAATACATGACTAAACTAACACATGTATGCATGACTGACTATGCAATGGTAATTGATACCAAGTTTATAATAGAATTTTGAAAATGAACTGGACACGAAGTTGTAACTGAAATCTGAACATGAAATTGAAAGACTTAAGGAAAGTTGTTACCTTGGGCTGAGTCTGAATTATCAGAGAAGAGGTGAGGATACTTGGTATGCATGTCTGCTTCCCAAGTAACTCCCTCAATGGACTGATTCCGCCACTCCTTTTTCCTCAGTCTGCGAGTCTGATAGTCGAGAATTTCAATTGGAATCTCTTCAAAAGAGAGGTTGTTCTGAATATCGATACTCTGAATAGGGACTACAACTATTGGGTCACCTATGCACTTCTTGAGCAAAGAGACATAGAAGACTGGATGAACTGAGGCTAGATTTGAAGGCAATTTGAGCTCATAAGTTACTTTGCCGAAGCGACTGAGAATTTTGAAGGGACCGACATATCGAGGATTGAGATTTACCTTCTTACCGAATATCTTCACTCCCTTCAAGGGAGATATCTATAGATAAACATAGTCACCAATCTCAAACTCGAGATCTTTTCTATGCATATCAGCATAAGACTTCTATCGGCTCTGAGCAGTCGAAGTCTTTCTCTGATCAATTGCACATTTTCTAAGGCATCGAATACTAAGTCAAGCCTTATAACTGAGGCATCACTAACTTGAAACCAACTGACTGGAGATCTGCACCTCCTACCATAGAGAGTTTCGAATGGAGCCATCTTAATACTGGAATAATAGTTGTTGTTGTATTCAAACTCAATCATGTGATACCTTGAGTTTTCCCATTAAATATTTCGCTCCCAAATGTGTCAAGTCATTAAAGCCTTTTTATCTTTCCAAGAGTCCGTTAAGATCTTGGATAAAAATATGTTGAATTCTATTCTTTATCATGATTAAAAATTTTTTTATGTGGAATTTCTGGATATGCGACCCATCATCGCGTAGAGAATTGAATAATCTTTCCAACGATATGTGGATCATACAAAATAGACACTCGAGCGATGAGTTATGATCATTTCGATCTAACCGTGAATAGTGGTGAACAGTAAATGTGCAGGAAAAAAATACTGAGGTCAGGCGAATTTTAAGGTCAACTTCAAACGGTCATAAATCCTTGTACATAATGATCTAGGTGAGATACTATATATTAACAGAAATCTCTGAGAGTCCTCTTTTCAATGAAATTGGTTTTATCCAATTTTTCCATTGGAGCAAAAAGTTATGGTCGATCTACTTCAGCCTATCAAAACAGTCCACCAAAGGATAGATTTGACATTATTTGATTTTTAAGGATATTTTGGTCATTTCCACTCCAATCCATTCGGGTAAACCATGGATTTAAGTCCATTAAGAGCATTCAATAACTCATTTTTCTCCAAAATTTCCTAAGGCTCAAACCCCAACCCTACTACTCCAAATTTCATCCTTCTATGTC
This sequence comes from Capsicum annuum, assembly GCF_002878395.1. NCBI lineage: Eukaryota > Viridiplantae > Streptophyta > Magnoliopsida > Solanales > Solanaceae > Capsicum > Capsicum annuum. The sequence continues at coordinate 144,603 of NW_025846342.1, read as the reverse complement.
TCTTGATTGAACCATAGAAATTTGAAATTGATTTGGGATTCGAGTTGATCATGTTAAGGGCTTCGAGAAGCACCCTTTATTTTCGTGAATAAAGTTTTGAAGTTGGAAGCTCATATTCATCTTTCATTTTTAGGTATGTGGGGTTTGAACAAGAATAATTCTTCCATTCTTGTGCCCGTATCTTTAATTTTTATTATGGATTATTATGAGTTTTGAAAATGAATTTATTTCCAAGATATCCTACCATGAGATTTTGATTATGTACATATGTAAATTATTCAAGCTTGCCAATTATGATTATTTAATGGTTTCATATGGTTCTATAAATTGAATTATGTCTAAATAATTCGATTATGAACTTATAAAGATTTGAATTGTAAGTTTTGAATCACATGAGTATTTGACTATTTTCGTTCTATGAATTGAGATTTAATATTGGGATTCTTGGTGTTTCTATCAAGAATTGATATATTTTGAACATGTATCCACGTTTTAAGTTCAAGAATGAATTATTAGTATTTCCAAGTGTTTTTGATCCATGTGCCAAATTTTGAGCTTCCTTATGACGATTTGAGTTATTGGGTATATTGATATCGAAGCTGCAATGAGTCTTGGTATTTTTTGGATGGTTTTGATGAGTTAAATTTTAAAAAATATTACGTATTGAGTCTTCATATCCTTGTCCAAATGTTGAGTCGGTTATGGTTTAATGCATTGATACCTTGTTGACGTTAAGGAAGATTAAAATGTTTTGAGCTAAAATGTGTTGAGTTAGGAATCCACAAATTGATATGATTTGATAAATGAGAAAGAGATTTGATTTGGTCTTTATGATAGACCCTTGTGATATTGTGGTGGATTTTCTAATACATTTTAAGCTTGTCGGGGAGTAGTACTTAGCACCGAGAGGGAAATTTGGTATTTCCCCAAACCTATGTGCCACCGTAGGGTTGTTTGATGATGATATTATTGGCCAGAGAGCCCAATTGTGATTATTGCAATTTTAAGGTCGTACTCTCTGGGAAAGAGTATGATGCTCCCGCCAATGAGGGTTTCAAACGTTGGTATTCCATGTAGCTCACGTGGGATTTTCGGTTATAGGAAACTCCCATGTCCATAAGATTAAGTTTCTTGAATTACTGAGTCACTCCTAGATTTGAGTCAAAGAGTTGAGATGTTTATGATGTTTTATGGTCATTTATGATGATTTATAATTACCTATGATGATTTTTGATGATATGATAATTTATGATGATTTATCATAATTTATGATCTATAATGATTTACGTGGATTAAGAGATTTTATCATATGAACTGTTTATTATGAAATTATGAAAAATATTATTTGATATAACTCAAGCCAAGTGAGTTATCATTGTTCGTATGCATGTTTTCATGAAATTGATTATACTATTTATATTTTTGCATGCACCCCCGCATACTCAGTATATTTCAAAGTGCTAACCCATATATTTCCATGGGCTACATTCTTACAAAAATATAGGTACAAGCTGTAGCGCATATATCATGTTCAGCTGGGTTGCAACTCTTGATCGGCAGGTGATTAGTCCTTTTGATTCAGGGACTTGAGTTGTTCAGATTTGAGGTGTATTGTATTTTCTGTATTCAGTCATATTGAGTAGGGATAGTTGGGAGTCATGATCCGGCTATCTTTGGTCAATGCTAGTAGAGGCTTCATAGATAGTCACTAGTAGTCAGTGTATTCAGTTTTAGATTTGTATATATATGAGCAGAATTGTGACCGTGTAAATTTACTTTTATGTTGGTCAGACTAAGTTATGGGTTGTTTTCGCATTATTCCTTCTATTTTATGTATTTTATTCAGTTACTTTGGGTTATGCTAGATGAAGGGTTAGCTTGGGGTCACTTGTGACCTTAAGCACCGTGTGACATCTCGGGATCCGATTTCGGGGCATTACAAATCAAAGGCAAGTGGTCATCCCAACTACCCTTGAAATCTATTGCACATGCTCGCAGCATATCTTCTAAAGTCTGAATGGTCCTTTCTACTTGACCATCTGTCTGAGGATGGAAGGCTGTACTAAGATGAACTTAGGTACCAAGACCCTTTTAGAATGCTTTCAAGAAATAAGAGGTGAACTGGGTACCTCTATCTGAGATAATAGATAACAAAACACCGTGCAATCTGACCAACTCTCTTATGTAGAGTTTGGCGCAATCCTCGGCTGAATAAGAGGTATGGACTGGAATAAAATAAGCTGATTTGGTCATCCTGTCTACAATGACCCAAACTAAATCATGCTGATGATGAGTACGAGGCAAACCCATCACGAAGTCCATATTTACTTCTTCCCACTTCCAAGTAGGAATATTAAACTCTTGCATGGACCTACTAGGCTTCTGATGCTCCATCTTAAACTACTGACATGTAGAGCACTTAGCCATAAACTCTGCCATATCTCTCTTCATCCCACTCCACCAATGGATCTCTCGCAAGTCCTGATACATCTTTGTGGCCCCTAGATTAATAGAGTAGTGCACACCATGTGCTTCTGCAAGAATTCGCTGCCTAAAGCCATCTACACCTAGAACACACAGACGACCCTGACAATTCAATACACTATCTCCTCGTTGGGAGAAAACCTCAACCTTCTAAACCTTGACTGACTCTTTCAACTTAACTAGACTAGGATCTCTATCTTGCTTTTCTTTCACCTCAGAAACTAGAGATGATTCTGAACTACTCTGAACCCATATATCATCCTCTTCTGTATCAACTAAGCGAACACTTAGTCTAGAAAGCTGATGGACTTCCAGAGCTAGCTTCTTTTTACTGTCCTCAATATGAGCAACACTACCCATAAACATTCTACTGAGAGCGTCGGCCACTACGTTGGCCTTTCCCGGATGTTAAAGGACACTCATGTCATAATCTTTTAAGAGCTCTAACCTCCTTCTCTGACAAATATTGAGATCTTTCTGAGAAAAGACATACTCAAGGCTCTTATGATCTGTGAACTCATCCACATGAACTTTGTATAGATAATGCCTCCAAATCTTTAAGGTAAATACTACGTCTGCTAACTCAAGATCATGAGTAGGATAATTCTTCTCTGTCTGGAGGCGTAGTCTATGACCTTACCATGATGCATGAGGACACAACCCAAACCTACTCTGGATGCATCACAATACACTACCAAACCATCTGAACCATCTGGAAGAGCCAAAACTGGAGCTAAGGCGAGTCGAGTCTTCAACTCCTAAAAACTCTTCTTGAAAGGATCTAACCACTGAAACTTGACTTTCTTCTGATTCAAACTAGACATAGGGGATGTAATAGAAAAAATCCCTCAATAAACCTTCTGTAATAGCCGGTTAAACCCAAGAAAGTCTTGATATCTGATGGAGAGACAGGTCTGGGCCAATTTCTTAATGCTTCAGTCTTTTGAGGATCTACTCTAATGCCATCACTGGAAATGATATGACCAAGGAAAACTACTGACCTTAGCCAAAATTCACACTTACTGAATTTGGTGAATAGCCGATGATATCTGAGAGTCTGAAGTACAATTCTAAGATGGTTTGTATGATCACGTTCACTACTAGAATAGATAAGAATATCATCTATGAAGACTATGATGAACATATCCAAGTACTGCTTGAACACACGGTTCATCAAGTCCATGAAAGCTGCAGGAGCATTGGTAAGACCAAAGGACATGACTAGAAATTTGAAGTGACCATACCATGTTCGGAAAGCTATTTTTGGAACGTCACATTCCCTGACTCTGAGCTGATGATAGCCTGATCTGAGGTGTATCTTAGAGAAATAGCTAGCACTCTGAAGTTAGTCAAACAAGTCGTTAATTCGGGGAAGTAGATACTTATTCTTGACTGTGACTTTATTGAGTTGGCGGTAATCAATACACATTCTGAGAGAACCATTTTTCTTGCACACAAATAAGACTGGTGCACCCTATGGGGACACACTGGGTCTTATGAATCCTTTATATAAGAGATCCTTCAACTGCTCTTTCAGTTCTTTGAGTTCTATTGGTTCCATTCTATATGGAGAAATAGATATAGGCTAAGTATCTGGAAGAAGATCAATGCCAAAGTCTATTTCCCTTTTGGAAGGAATTCTTGGAAGATCTTTGGGAAAGACATCTGAATATTCACTCACAACTGGGACCAATTCAAGACTGGGAGTCTCAAAACTAGAATCCTTAATATGAATAAGATGATAGACACATTCCTTAGATATTATTTTCTGTGCCCGAAGGTAGGAAACAAGATAACCTCTGAAAGCTGAAGTACTACCCCGCCACTCTAGGATAGGTTCATTCAAAAATTAGAACTGGACTATTCTATTTCTGCAGTTGACTATGGCATAGAATGAATAAAGCTAATCTATGCTGAGAATAACATCAAAATCAGTCATCTCTAATTCGACTAAGTCTGCTGAGGTGACTTTCTGAAATATCATAACCGGGCAGTTCCTATATATCCGTCGGGCTATGATGGTTTTACCCACTAGGGTAGATACTGAGAAGGGCTCTGCTAGAATTTTGGGACTGACTCTGAAATCAACTGCTATATAAGGAGTAACAAAATACAAAGAAGCTCCTAGATCTAGCAAAGTGTAAATATGCAAGTGAAAGATCTGTAACGTACCAGTAACTACATCAGGAGAATTTTCCTGATCTTACCGAGAATGGAGAGCATAAAGTCTGTTTGGGTGTTGCCCACTAGTAGCACTAGAAGTGGCACCCTACTGATTTGGGCGATCGGACTGGGCTGAGGAATGATTATTTTGACCCTAATAAACTGACTGAGGATAATCTCTGACTCTGTCACCTGGCTAGCCATATTCGAAACAGACATCACTTCCAACTCTGCAAGTACCCTTGTGGTTCTTACCATAAGTCTGACAAATGAGATTAGTTTGGGCATTGTTGACACTGCCCTGAGACTTAGAACTTGGCACCCTATCTCTATTACCATCCCTGAACTTAGGAACTAGAGTACTAGCTGAAGAAAGAGCTGGAATGGATAACTTAGGACAGAACTGAGAACGATTTTCTTCCTCTGACTTAGGCTGAGCAAATTTGAAACTACCTGTCCTTGCTCTCTTATTCTGACTCTCTCATCTTAATCTTTTTCTCTTCTATCTATTGAACATGGGACATAAGCCGGGCTATGTTCATGTCACTATTCAATATCGCGGACCTACACTCATTGACCACACTATCATTCACCCTAGAAACAAACTTACTCATCTTGGCCCTGCTATCTGTAACCATATAAGAAGCATATCTGGCTAATTGAGTAAACTTAAGAGAATACTCTTTCACCATCATGTTGCCCTGCCTGAGGTTGATAAATTCTAACACCTTAGCTTCCCTTAGCTCTTAGGGAAAGAATCTATCTAAGACTGCAGTAACCAACTCCTCCCACTCAATTGACCCTACATTAACTGTCCTCTCTGACTTCCACTGTTTGAACCAAGTGTGAGCAACATCCTGCAACTGATATATAGCTAGCTCAGCACTCTTCCTAGAAGTAACCCCCATAATGTTCATAACCTTCTGAACCTAGTCTAGGAACTCTTGAGAATCCTCTTCTGACTTAGACCTAAAAAGGGTTGGAGGATTTATTCGGGTGAAGTCTCGAATCCTGGCTGCAGCTGAATTGGCCACTAGGTTGGCTGAAATGATAGTTGGTTATTTATTCTGAGCAGAAACTGAATTAGCAAGAGTAGTGAATAGAACTCTGAACTCTGCATGATATATATGTTCGTCTAAGGGATCTGCTTGGACGGGCTGACTAATTTCTATTTCTACTTTTGGGAGGCATATTCTGTAGTAGAAATAGAGAAATGGATTAGACTGAAAGTTAAATTTGAGCTCACGCTCACTGGCTTGACATGAATACTGAAATAAGGGAAACTGTACCTAAAACATCTCATAGCCTCCTACACATAAATGTGGTGAGCAACACACCCATGTACAAGACTCTACTAGATGCGGCTTTCAGACTTCCTAGAACTCTATTGAACCTTAGGCTCTGATATCAAGTTTGTAACACCTCGAATCTGGTACCCGAAATGCTAAACATTTCTCATGACCACGAAAGACCATAAGCTAACCCATAACTGATATCTGTACCTGAACACTGCATAATATACTATATAAATATGGAAATAGTAGGCTGAAACATGCCATAAGGTTCAAAACTAATAAACATCTGATAAAACCATATCTGAATAATGGGTACGACAATCCTAAAACTAAAATAATGTCTGAAAATATCTAGTCTAAAAACACTATAATCTGAAAGACTCTAAACTGTCTGAATAAGGAGTTGATGGGACACGTCCCCAACTAACTCCAACTACTGAAATAAACTAAGTAATGAATAAATAAAGTAATGATTATGTCCTCGAAGGATGAGGACTCACTGATAACTCAGACTGCTGAAACTGGATGTTATTGATGCTCTAAAGCTCGTGCTTCTGAAACTATGGTAAAAAATAAAACATCATAGAGAAAATACGTCAGTACGATTGAATGTACTGGTATGCATGTAAGGTAGGCTGAATACAAAGGGTTCAAATGCATGAACAATGCTAACTGACTATATAACATGAACGTTAGAATACATGCATGAATAAGTGACTGTGACTGAAGTCGTGATGGTACGGACTACTGAGTCTGATTACTGATAACATAAGTCACTAATAACTGATATAATTGATACTGAACGACTGTATCTGATAGTCTAGGTTCTGATTGAACTAACTGAGTTTCGTACTATTCTAAGTTGACTGTATTTGACAGTCCTAAAATTCTGAAGAACTATCTGAGTTTTATTACTAAGACTGAGTTTGAAACTGTAATCATGGGAAGTAGTCATCTAACTGACATACCCCAAATAAAGTAATATAGATAGGTTGGGTTCCAATCTGTAACCCTAATTAGAAGGGTGTAAATACCACACCACTGGTAAAGACAAGTTGTGAGTAACCGTCATCTGATAGTGTCCTCAAAAGAGAATGGTGGGACCCTCATCTGACAGTGTTTATCCACCTCATCAACCCTCATCTGTCAGTGTTGATACCTCAACCTATGCTGTCTACATAGTTTTGGAATGCAAGGATTGCTTCTAAGAATCACACCCTCAACCTCCAGTGTGTGTCATCATCCTTAGGTTCACTCGGTGCTAAATCCTACTCCCATCCGAATAGACAGTAAACATGATTAACTGAACTGAACTGACTTAGTTCATTGAGTTTTGTTGACTGACGAAATACTACTGAGATTACTGAAGTACTGAGCTTTTTGAGATTACTGGGATTACTTAGTTTACTGAGTTTTCCTGAGTAACATGACTGACTGAATTCTACTGAACATGGCTTAAATATGACACTGGCTCTAGGCACACATCTAAATTCTCGGGTACAAGTACCCCCAGGACTCGATAGAAGGTAACTGACAAGGCATGACATTATTGAATACAAGACCAACATCAACAATCCATAATACAATAAGTTGGGGATTTCATGAAGTACATGATTATCATAATCTTGTACATGGTAGGAATGGATATACTCAATATCATAATTTCATGCTCTAACATCATGAGCATTCTAACAAACATCTACATTGCACATTAATAGCATGGGATTCATTTGAACATAAGGGTAAAACATTAATCCTTCACTTAAGTCACAATTGAGTTATATTACATAATTTCTTGTCTCTTAGGATTTTTGTCAAACACTTAGGGTGAATGACTTAGGGCATGGCATAATAATCAATTAACATATCATAACCAACTAAAATTCATGGTTTTCAACTCGCATGCTAACATAATTTCATAAAAACACATAAGGATTCTAACTTAGGAATCATACAACAACAACAACCACATGAACATAATCAATACATAGCGTGAATATCATAATTCATAGTTTAAAATTTGATTCTTGGGCTTCATGGATGAAAGGAAACCATGAATGAACACTATGCATACCTGAGAAAGGAAACCTTGAAGGTTCTTGGAGTTCTTGGATGGATCTCTTGAGATTGACCTTTATTCTTAAGGACTAGGGTTTTGTTTTCTTGAGAGAGAATGTTCTTGATATTGGGGAAAAAAGTGAATATTAAGTAGCTTAGGATGTTTTTAGGGCATAAATCCCACATCTGGGTGGAATAGAATCATGGGAAAAGACCCATTTAACCCTGGACACATCTTTTAATTTTTGTGAAAATTTCCTGATATGGACCACTGGCGCGATGCATTACTGTCGCACTATATCTTTGGAAAGTGACAACTGGAAAATTGCATGGTGGTGCGACGCGGTATAATCGCGTTGCCACCTTAGACGTGACCTAGAATCTCACCGCAATGCGGTGGTATCGCGTTGGAATATTGGAAGAGGACAATTGTGAACTGGGCATTTGGCACGACATGCCACTGTCGTGAAGCAAAATTGGAAATTGACAATTTCCATTTAAGCTGGCTCTGCATTGCGCTAATGGCTCAGGTGATACACTGTCTCGCTAAAAAAGCTCTAACTCTTCGCCCGGATGTCAGATTTGGGCGAATTTAGTATCGATGGAAAGCTTATTAAATTTCCCACACAACAAAAAGTGAATATCTTGAAAATTCCACATATATAAAAGTGTATTCATCTTTAAAGCGTGTCTTTGACATCTCCAAGATTTATTTAAGCTAGGTAGAAGTATGGGGTATTACACCTTGAGGAAACCCTAGCCTCTTTCTTGAACCAAAGGCGTTAGAGAAATTTGAGTTTGTTTATAGTATTTTTTATTGAGAACAATAGGGCAAACAAAGTCCCAATAGTTTTTTAAGTCATGGGGTCAAAAGAAGTTAAGAGGGGAAATGTCCAGAATACCCCCAACTTAAACTTTAAAAATCACCGTAGGAGGGTATGACTCCCCTCTTAACTCGTACACACAACATATGAGTGGTACCCAATAATCGTACCCTAGATAGAATGTTGGACATCACACACTGTCCACCATACGAATCCTCTTACCTAAGTCATACCCATACCACACGACTAGTACCCTTAAACCATATCCAAGAAAGAATCAAAGGGGTTGGATACCTTACAACATACAAATTGGACTATACCACTCGTACCATCTCCATACGACCTTTATGATGTCCATTCATACCTTGGATAATAAACAACCAAGACCACACTGAGTAACATACGACCAAGGCCTCTAAATCATACCCATATCAAACGACAAGTAAGCCTGAGTAGTATAATGATCATAAGGCTCAAACTCAAAAAATTTCTAAGGACCAGAACATAGGGATTTTCAATTCTCCCCCACTTGGATCATTCATGATTGAATGACGGAACGAGACATGAATAGCATGATTTTTAAACCCCAAATGTCTCTACCCTTACATTTAACCAAGTTAGAAAATAAAGATGGAAGAAAGTCAATCTTTCCTTTAACAAAGTTTGAAAACAAGGACGTTATGAAGAACACATACCTTTTGCATAAATTTTCAGAGCAAAAAATAAGAACTGATAGTTGAACTTCCTGTCCTATTCATCTTTCCATATAGCCTCTTCCACCTTATGGTTCCTCCATAGAAATTTTACCGAGGCCACATCCTTGATCTATAACCGACGAACCTGACAATCTAAGATCTCAATCGAGATCTATTCATAAGATAGGGAATTCAAAATACCAATATCCTTGATAGGCACAACCTTTGATGGGTCACCAATACACTTCCTTAATATAGAGACATGGAATACAGGGTGAATGAAGCTTAAACTAAAAGAGTATTCTAACTTATATGCAACACTACCAACCTACCTCAAGATCACATAGGGACCTACATATCATGGACTGAGCTTTCTCTTCTACCTAAATCGCATCACTTCCTTCATGGAAGATATCTTCAGTAACACCTTATTCCCAACCTCAAACTCTAACTCTCTTCACCTCACATCCACATAGGACTTTTGGTAACTTTGGGTAGCCTTAAGTCTATAATGAATCACCTTCACCTTTTCCATGGCTAGATGAACCAAATTTGGGTTAAACATATCCGCCTCACCAAGCTCGAACCACCCAATAGGAGACCTATACCTCCTACCATACAAGGCTTCAAATGGATCCATACCAATGATAGAGTGGTAGCTAATGTTGTAAGCAAAATCTACAAGAGGTAAGTATTCAACCCAACTACCACCATAGTCAATCACTCATGGTCAAAGCACATCCTTTAATGCCTGAATAGTTCTCTATGCTTTCCCATCTGACTGTAATTAGAAATCAGTGCTTAGACTAACCTTAGTCCCAAGCCTTTCTAAAACAACCGCCAAAAGTTAGATAAAAACTGTATACCATGATCAGAGATGATAGAAACAAGTACCCCATGCATCTTCATGATCTCATGGAGATACAACCTCACATAATCCTCAGCCAAGAAGTTAGACTTCACTGGCAAAAATGAGTCGACTTTGTCATCCTATACACGATGACCCAAATCGAATCAAATTGATTCCAAGACTGGGGAAGACCAGTAACGACATCCGTGTTGATTACGTCCCACTTTCATTTAGGAAATTCAATCTCTTGATACAATCCTCGGGCCTCAGTGCTCAACTTTCACTTATTGGCATACTATGCACTTGGCCACAAAATTTGCCACATCCCTCTTCATATTGTTCCACCAATACATTTCTTTGAGGTCATGATACCTTTTCATCGAACTGAGATAAATAGCATAGAGCGACTCATGCACTTCAGCCAAGATCTTCTTGCGCAACCTATCTATATTAGGAATACATAACCTCCCTTAATACCACAAAGTACCATCACCACCAATCTCGAAAGCCATCGCCTTATGTCCACCTACATCACCCTTAATCCTCATTAAGATAAGATCTAACATCTGTTTCTCCTTGATTTCATCACAAAGAGACAACCGAGCCACTTCCTGTACCAACACACCACTATCCTTGGAATGCAGAGGAAAACTTCAAGGTTAGACAAATGGTGAATGTCCTTCACCAACTCTCGCTTCTCCTTATTCACATGAGCTAGACTCCCCATGGACAACCTGCTAAGAGCATCAACAACCATATTAGCTTTACCTAAATGTAGTGAAGACTCATTTCATATTCTTAAGGAGCTCAAGCTATCTTCTTTGCCTAAGGTTAACATCTTTCTAAGTAAACACATATTGCAGGCTCTTATGATCAGAAAAGATATCCACATGTACTCCATACAAATAGTGATGCCATATTTTCATTGCAAATATCACATGTAATAATTCCAAGTCATGAGTAAGATAATTCCTCTTTTGCACCTTCAACTGTCTAGAGATATGAGCTATTACCTTTCCATACTGTATTAGAATACATCCAAGTCCCAAATAGGATGCATCACAGTAAACCACTACTTTGAATATCAGTTGGAGTCGTGGGTTTAGGCCACTTTTTAACCACTGCTACTTTCTGTGGATCCATCATGATACCTTGACTAGAAATGATATGACCTAGAAAAGTGACAACATTTAACCAGAATTCACATTTCTAAAATTTGGCTTACAACTGCTGCTCTTTTAAGAACTGCAATACAATGCGGAGGTGATTCATATAATCCACCTTACACATCTATGAAAACAATGACGAATAAGTCCAAAAACTGATGGAAGACCCTATTCATCAAATCCATAAATTTTGACGGGGCATTGGTCAACCCAAAAGACATAACCAGAAACTCAAAATGCCCATACCGTGTACGGAAGGCAGTCTTAGGGATATCCTCCTCTCTAATCTTTAGCTGATTATACTCAGATCGAAGATCAATCTAGGAGAAAAACTTAGCACCCTACAACTGATCAAATAAATCATCTATCCTTACAAGAGGATACTTATTCTTTACTGTCACCATATTCAACTGTCGATAATCAATACACATTCAAAGGAAATCATTCTTCTTATGCACGAATAACACCAGTGCATTCCACGGGGACACACTAGGAGAGATGAAATCCTTATTTAAAAGATCCTTTAATTGCTTCTTAAGCTCCTTCAGCTCAGTCGGGGCCATTCTATATGGGAGAATAAAAATTAAATGAGTGTTTGAAACAAGATCAATCCCAAACTCAATCTCCTTATTAGGAAAAACACCAGGAAGCTCATCATGGAAGACCTCAGGTGATTCATTTACGACCGTGATAGAACGCAAAGAATGACCCTCTATGTCAAAATCCTTAACCTGGACCAGATAATTGAGATACTCCTTAGAGATTAATCTCTGATCCCTAAGATATGATATGAACTTCCCTTTAGGAGCTAGGGAACCACCCCTCTACTCAATAATTTACTCATTAGGGAATTTAAAAACAACCTTACAGGTACAACAGTCTAAAGAAGCATAGAACGAGTACAACCAATCCATCCTCAATATAATATTAAAATCTACCATATCCAATTCAAACATACCCACCAGAGTTTCTTTGCTACCAATAGTTACCACAAACCCCCTATAGACTCTTTTAGTAATCATGAAGTCACCTATTGGGGTAAAAATAGAAAAAAGGTCTTAAACACACTTGGGATCAAAACTAAAATACACAGCCACAAATAAGGCCACATAAGAGAGAGTAGACCCCTGAACAAGTAAATAGTACACATCACAGGAAAAAAGTTTCAACATACCAGTCACAATGTTAGGAGATGCCTTGGACTCCTATCAGGTAGTAAGAGAATGAAGGCAGTTTTAACCAGTGCCAAAACTAGATGGTGCACCCTTTGGTGATAGAGATGATGATGAAGAACATGAAACCTTGTTCGCCTCAAAAGCAACCTTACCAAAGGATAGTTTCAGAGCATATGCCCTGACTGACCGCAGTTGAAATACTTGTCTATCCTCTCATCACAGAAACCCTAATGCAATCTATCACAAAACCTGTAAGAAAGATATGATAGAGCTGAACGAGCCCCACTAGCCTACGATTGGGCACCCTATGCCCTGAAGTTGTCACCACCATAGAAATGTCTATCACCTAACAACTTTGGGTAGGAGCATTAGCTGTTGGGTAAGACCCAGAATTTCCCCACTTCTTCTTGGGCCATTTCCCACCATTCTTGCCACTCTACTATTGGACACCACCCTACTCGGAGAACCTGAACTTCTTGACCATCCTTTCACCTATTTCAACCTACTTCTTCTTCTTCCTTTTCTTTACCTGTAGCATGTACACACAAACCTAGAGATATTCATGTACTTGATCAATAAGGCAGCCTTACTCTCTAATATCAACTCTCTAGACAACCCAAAAGTGAACTTCTTTATTCTTGGTCTCATACTAGAAACTATCTCCGAAGCATATCGACACAACTGGTAAAACTTTAAGGCATACTCCTTGAGAGACATTTTACCTTACTTCAAATTAACAAACTCTTCTACCTTATCTTCCCTCAACTCTTGAGGAAAAAAGAGGTCCAGATATGCATTAGAGATATCCTCCCACAGAGAAGACGGAATATTACCACCCCTTGCCTGATCCTATTCCTCGTACCATTGGTACGCCATATCCTTCAGTTGATAGGCAGCAAACTCCATGCCCTCCACATTTGTGGCATGTATAACATGAAAGATCTTTTCTATCTGATCCAGAAAACCTTAAGAATCTTTTTTTACCTTAACGCCAGTAAAGGTAGGAGGGTTCAACCTTATGAACTGGCCAACCCTTGTGGCCTCAGAAAATGGAGTAAAAGGAACACCACACTGACACTGAGTAGCTACCAACTATTCCAACATTTGAATAGACTGAGGAAACTTAGGGTTGATCACTTCATCCTGAGGAGTTTGAGAAGGACTAGAGGGAACTGGTGGAACTCTAGAACAATCTTGAACTGGACCCTTAGACCGAGTATGGATCCCATGAGTAGAGTGTTTCCTATCTACATTGTCCCTCGGTTGGGATAGAAGAGTTTTCATGAGCTTCAGATCGTAGAGGAGGCATGATCTGAAAAGAAAACAAATAGGAATTACAAAAGAATTTGAGACCTTAGACTCTACAACTTGAAAATAGAACACAAGAAATAAAAATATTCCTAAATGCCTTGTAGCCTCTCCCTTATGAGTATGGCATGGTACACACCCTTAAAAGAGACTCTACTCGACACGACTTTGTGGACTCCCAAGTGAATATGAACCTAGGGCTCTGATACCGGTCTGACATGATCTGAACTAGGGCCTAGTCTGTCGGGCTCCTCAAACCCAACCAAGACCAAAGACCACCCCTAATACCTATCCATAACTACCCAACTTCATATATCGAATAAATTTTGAATACATAATAAGATAGAACAATCATAAATCAAATACATTCAAATAGTATAATCCCCAATACCAATACCAATGCCAAGGATGACACCAATACTGACACCGCCCATGTCAACCCAAACTAGTCTCATAATGTCTCTAACTGAAATCAAGACAACATTTGATAGGGACATGACCCCGATCATAGCCAAAAATCAAAGTCTAAGAAAAAAAGTATGTAGAGAAGTCCATAACATGAAATGGAGTCTTTTGGGGTATAGAAGCTCACCATTTTAGTCCAACACATATTGTTCCTGAATCCAAGATCACTGAGCAAGAAGAGTAGTATGGTCGATTCCTGCATCGCGTAGGGATACAGTGCCTAAATATGGGTTAGCGGGTGAACACTAGCATGTACTCAGGAATAAGGATTAAATAATTCCATTATTCAAAACCAAAGTAAATAACCATATGCAACCATATACATATATACATACCATGTCGAGAAAGGGAATCGGGTTAAGCATGCATTTAAATCTTTAACCTGGGTTTTGTAGCTTGATCGTCTTAAAACTACCCACAGGCTATATAGTCCAGTGTTACCCTCTAAATGAGCTCCACTGCACCTAGCCACACGAACCAGAGATATCATAGGGGTAGGGAATTCCCGTATACCCCTCGTCCTCCATGATATATATATATATATATATATATATATACAAATATAAACTTAGGGGATTCTAGTGTACCCCACAAGTATATGGTCACCATGACCAACCCTCATATCGGCAAACATAACTTTCTAGTGTCCATCCATTGGACTCACACCTTTAGTGTTAGTTGTCACAACCCGCTATTATTGCCTAATTAAAATAGTTAATACATAACTAAACCACCAATTCCAAAGTTACCAAGGCATTATGAAGTGGTATCGTCATACCGACTATAGCTTACAAGCAATGTCATTAGCCAAACCTTACGTGATTCCCATGTACCCCATAGGATTTCCAATAAATAAAAACCATGGCCACCAAGGACTTTACAAATCATTTAGTTCAATTAAATCAGTTAGGGTTCCATTACCATATTATGCAATGCAAGGTTTTTAATAAAAGTCAAACTATATGACAAAAACATTCTCATTGGCATTTTAACAAATATGCTGAGGGCATATAGTTTCCAAAACCAGAACTAAGAACCAATTAACCATTCCCATGAACCTATATAAAACCAACATTATAACATGAAAAACCATAAATAGAACATGGGAAAATATCATCCAACCATTACTAACCAAAACACCACTATATATTTCAATACTAACACAAACCCACAATAATGCCATGAAAATCATTAAGTAAAACATGCTTTTAGTTTGAACTAATAATGAGGGAGGAGTAAGATGCCTTAGATACTACAGAAGACATAGAGATTTGCTCTTGAAAGCTCATAATTGAATAACCTTGAAGAAACCCTAGCCTCTTTCTTGAACCAAAAGCTTAAGAGAGATTTGAGAGTGTTTAAAGTGTTTTTGATTGAGACGAATAGGGTAAATAAAGTCCTAATAGTGTTTTAAGTCATGGGATCAAAATAAGTTAAGAGGGAAAATGTCCAAAATACCTTCAACTTAAACTGTAAAAATCACCGCAGGAGGGTACGACCCCTTCCCTTAACTTGTACACACAACATACAAGTATTACCCACCACTCATACCCTAGACAAAAATACTGGACATCACATGCTTTCCACTATATGAATCCCCTTGCATAAGCTGTACCCATACCATTTGACTATTTACCTCAAACCGTATCCAAGATAGAATATAAGGGGTTGGACACTTAACAACATACGAATTGGACTATACCACTTGTACCATCTCTATACGACCCTTATGATGTCCATTTGTACCTTTGATAGTAAACAATGAAAACCACACTGAGTAACATACGACCAAGGCCCCTAAACCATACCCACATCATACGATAAGAAAGCCTGAGTCATATGATGATCAAAAGGCTTAAACTTAGAAAATTTCTACGTACCAAAACCTAGGGTATTTTAGTACGAGTCGTAGGGTGAGTCATGATGATTACCAAAATTTTTGTATATTTTTAACAAGGGCTCTTTGGGAAATTCCACACTCTTTTAACCCAACCCACATTGTTTAAGCCCCCAAAACCATCGGTTATCAAGGGTAAATATTACCCAAACCTCTCATAACTAAAAAATTAGTCAACATATAGAAAAAAAGCAATTTTTTCACTCAAAAGCCAAACTAGGGTTTATTGGAAGCAAGTTCAAGATTCAAGAAGACTCTCTAAGGGATTTGTTTTCAGGTATGTGGAATTTCATCAGTGGGTCCCTTACACCCATTGAGTCTCAAGAACTCTCTAAATTTACAAGTATAATTATTTTTCCCTTTAATTGGGTTTCAGGTCAAATATGAGTCTCTTAACTCTCCTCAGTTTGTGTATGACAATGTGTACATATTTTTCCAAGATATTAGTGATCTCTTATATTCAAGAATCATGAATATCCATATTATGATAACTAGGTGTTGAATTTTTAGTCTTTCTCATGAAATTCCATATTATGATCAGCTTTTGATACTATAATTTTCAATTGCATTAGTCAGAGATGGTGGGTTGTGAACACCCAATACCTAGGAAATCTATGCATATATGAGTTTACATGTTATAAGACATTCAAATCATGCTTATGTTGTTAAATTCAGAATATTACCAAGTTAAGCATATAACATTATCAGATCATGTTGAGCATATATTAGTTATAAGTGTCAGTTCAACTTAGAGTAGTACTTAACACCGAGCGAACCTAGGGATGAAGGCTCGTCCGTTAATTGAGGACTGATACCTTTAGTAGAAGTCCTTAAGTTCTAGAATTACATAGCCATCATAGGTTATGAGGGGCCACCCTCCATTAAAGTATTGACACCTTAGTACATAGAGATATTTGTTTAGTAGATCCACACCAGCCTGTGTTGGTACCCTTGGCAAGGTACTGACATCCTTCCAACTGGGGTTACAAGTTGGACCTCGATTAGCTTAGATTGGGGGATATTAGTTAAATGTTAAATCCCACAGTCCTCAGTTCAGTATTCAGATTATGTTCAGTTTAGTTTTACATGACCAAGTTCAATATTCAAGCATTTAGTTATTCAGATACACAACATATGTTTATACTTGGTCTTGCATTTGATTTTCATGTCCATGCATTCATGCTCAACATATATGTATGTTAGCTAGTCTTTATCTCGCATACGATATTCATTCAAAGTACTAATTACATACTTTTTATGCTA
Organism: Capsicum annuum; assembly: GCF_002878395.1. Classification (NCBI taxonomy): domain Eukaryota; kingdom Viridiplantae; phylum Streptophyta; class Magnoliopsida; order Solanales; family Solanaceae; genus Capsicum; species Capsicum annuum. The sequence goes on along the minus strand of NW_025846342.1, from coordinate 126,960 downwards.
TACTGTCTCATAATATAGGTTGGACACTCAATACCCAGAACAACCTTAGTGCATTCACACGCCACTTAGCTGCAGTGTTGGTGAGTCCTCATCAGTTGAGGACTATTTATCTTATTAACTATTGATTTTAGTATTTTATCTTATTTCAGTTAGTTAGAGTTAGTTGGGGGGCTACCCCACTAACTCATCAGGATTAGATGCTTTTAGACAATCAGAAAGTTAGACATGTTTCTTTTTGGTTTCATTGAGTAACTTCAGATAGTATTTATCTTGATTCTATAATTATTCCTTATTAGTTTACTTTAGTTAGTTTCCACTTAGTATTATTTTATATTCTTTCAATATTTATTTCTTATGCTAGGCCATGGGTTAGCTTAGGGTCAACTGTGACTCTAAGCACCATGTTACGACCAGGGGGTAGTCTTGGGTTGTGACAAACTTGGTATCAAAGCATAAGTTTTAAAGTGTCCTTGGTTATTGTCGTGTTAAGTGGAGTCTTGTTCATGGGTGTGAAGCATGCCAAGCTTATGGGCGAGAGGCTACGAAATATTTTAGGAAAGTCTCACTTCTTTTAGTATACATGTCGTGCGATGAAGCGCAAGCTCTGTTAAACTTATTCTTCTAATGCTTTCTCTAAGTTTATAGAAAATGCCTTCTAGAAGGGCTAAAAAAATAAGGAACGGGGACCAGCCAGCACCACCACTTATTCCCGAATACCCTCTGAATGAGCAAGTCTCCCATGCTAAATTAAGGGTTGCCTTCACGGCATAAGCCCAAACCATGGCTTCTTAAAATAACCAGCAAGTTGTTTCCCTATCCAATCCAGTGGTGTGTATGGCAATAGCAAAAATTTGGGTTTTCACTCAGATGAATCCTCCAGCTTTCTTTGGATCCAAGTTTGAGAAGGATCTACAGGAGTTCTTAGGAAGTGTTCAAAAAATGACTAAAATAATGGGTGTTACTTTAAGTGAGAGTGTTGATTTGGATACTTACCAATACTAGGGAGTTAACCATACTTGGTTTAAGTAGTGGAAGGAGGACTTGGGGTGTTGAAGTAGGGCTTATAAAGTGGGATGAATTTGCTATTACTTTTCTAGAAAGGTTCTTCCCACTCGAGTTGAGAGAGGCCAAGGTGCAAGAGCTCATTAATATAAAGCAGAGTAACATGAGTGTGAAGGATTATTCACTCAAGTTCACCAGTTAGCAAGATATGCACGACTATGGTGGCTAATTTTAGGGCTCGAATGACCAAGTTTATGTCGGGTGTCTCTGAAGATGTGGTCAAGGTGTGTAGGATGACCATCTTGGTTAAGGAGATTGATCCCTCTAGATTGATGGCATATGCTCAGAAGATTGAGGAGGAAAAGATTAAGGAGAAATAAAGGGAAAATAAGAGGGACAGACCTGGTAGTTTCAATTTTTCTCAGTAGAGATTAGATGGTGGGAACTGATCTTAGTTCCACCAGAAATCTTTACCTCTAGCCCCATCGCCTACTAATGCTTCAGTGCCTAAGCTCAAATAGGATGCCCAGGATAAAGTGCCAAGCTCTAAGTCCCAAGGTAGCATGAACAGTGGTTGTACCAACCCAATCAGTAAGAAATCTGGTAGAACCCCAAAGACAAGTGTATGACTGGAAGTGATTTTTGTTTTAGGTATGGTAAGACAAGCCATAGGATAAGGGATTGGTCAGTGGTTGAATAGAGGGGTAAGGAACTACCTCATCAAGGTCAACTTAACTCCTCATCAGCTCTAGCGAGTCGCCTTATTTAGTAGGGTGCCACTTCTAGTTCTACCAGTGGACAGTATCAGAATTGATTTTATGCCCTTCAATCTTGACAGGATGAGGAAGGTTCTCCTGATATGGTTACTAGTATATTGCAAGTATATCACCTTTATATTTATGCATTGTTAGATCTCTGATCCACACTTTCCTTCATGACTCCCTATATAGCAGTAGATTTTGGCATAGTCCCAAAATCCTAGTAGAGCCTTTCTCAGTTTCTACTCTAGTCGGTAGTTCAGTCAACACTAGATGCGTATACGGAATTTCCCAGTCATACTGTCTCAGAAAGTCACCTCAATCAATTTTATAGAATTAGAGATGACTAATTTTGATGTCATTCTTGGCATATATTGGGTCCACTCTTGCTATTCTTTAGTCGACTGTAGAAACAAAATAGTCCAAGGGATGCATCTATTATCCTGTTTGAGTTAAGGACTCAAAGTCCAAAATTCAGAGTCTCGAGTCAAGGACTCAAAGTCCAAAATATAGAGTCTTGAATTGGTTCCAGTAGTAAATGAGTTTTCATAAGTATTTCTCAATGATCTGGCCGAAGTTCCTCTCTAGAGGAAAATCAACTTCAAAATAGATCTCATTCCAAATACCCAGCCTATTTCAATTCCACCTTATAAAATGGCTCCAGCCAAACTTATGAAATTGAAAAAATAGTTAAAATATCTTCTATATAAGGGTTTTATTAGGACTAGTGTTTCCCCGTGGGGTGCCCCAATTCTTTTCTTGCCAAAGAAAGATAAATATCTTAGAATGTACATCAATTATCATCAATTAAACAAGGTCACAATCAAGAATAAGTATCCACTCCCCAGGATGGATGACTTGTTCAACCAACTTAAGAGTACAAATTATTTCTAATAGACCTCAGATCAGGATATCATCAGCTTTGAGTCAGAAAATGTGACATTTCAAAGGTGGCCTTTCGAACTCGGTATGGTTACTTCAAATTTGTAATTATTTCTTTTGGGCTAATCTAAAGGGTGTTCAAGCATTATCTGGACATGTTTGTTATAGTCTTCATAGATAACATTCTCGTCTATTCTCAAAGTGAGGGTGAGCATGCAGACCACTTGAGGATTGTTGTACAGACTCGCAAGGATCATCAGTTATTCACTAATTTTATCAAGTTTGAATTCTGGTTGAAATTAGTAGCTTTCCTTGTTCATATTATTTCTAGTGAGGGCATTTTAGTTAACCCTCAAAAGATCGAAGCAATAAGAAACTGGCTTAGACCCATCTCTCTATTAGATATCAGGAGTTTCTTGGGTTTAGCTGGTTACTACAGATGGTTTGTTGAGGGATTATAATCTATCATTTCTCCCATGTCCAGACTAACTCATAAAAAATTCAAATTTCAGTGGTCAGATTCTTGCAAGAAGAGTTTTCAGGAGTTGAAGACTCGACTTACCTCCGCTTCAGTTTTGACTCTACCAGAGGGTTTAGATAGTTTTATGGTATACTATGATGCTTCCAGAGTTGGTCTTGGTTGTGTTGTGATAGAGCGAGGAAAATTTATAGCATTTGACTCTAGACAACTAAAACCTCATGAGAAAAACTACACTCATGATCGTGAATTAGCAGCAGCTATATTTTCCTTAAAGATTTATAGGTTTTACCTTTATAGGGTATACGCTAATATGTTTACTGATCACAAGTGTCTTTAGTGTGTGTTCACTCAAAAAGATCTGAATCTTTATTAGAGAAGGTGGTTAAAGCTATTAAAAGATTATGATATAAGTGTCTTGTACCATCTAGGTAAGGCCAATGTTGTAGTCGATGCCCTTAGTAGATTGTCGATGGGAAGTGTTACCCACATTGATGATGATAGAAAGGAGTTGGTTTCAGAGGTTCATCAGCTTTCTAGGTTGGGAGTTCGGTTGGTTGATTCGACCTAAAGTAGTGTTTAGGTTTAGAAAGTTTCAAAATATTCCTTGGTTGCAGAGGTAAAGGAAAAGAAAGATAGTGATCCAATTTTGATTAAGTTGAAGGAGGCAGTCCAAAATCAGAGGGTTAAGGTTTTATCCCAAGGGGAAGATGGTATTCTTCATTGTCTGGGTAGATTATCTATTTTGAATGTGGGTGATTTAAGGTAGCAGATGTTAGCTAAAGCTCATGGTTCACGATATTAGAATCATCCCAAAGACATTAATATGTACCGTGATTTGTGGGAAGTCTATTGGTGGAATGATATGAAGAAGGATATAGCAGAATTTGTGGCTAAGTGTCCAAACTGATAGCAGGTTAAGGTTGAGCATAAGAGACCTAGTGGTACTCATTAGGATTTCAGCATACCCACTTGGAAGTAGGAAGTGGGGATATGGTTTTTGTCACATGATTGCCTCGTACTCGTCGTCAGTATGATTCTATCTAGGTCATTTTTTACCGAATGACCAAGTCAACTCATTTTTTACCAATTAATACCTCGAACTCAGTCAAAAATTATTCTAGACATTATCTTAGAGAGTTGGTGAGTTTCATGGAGTCCCTTTGATCATTATTTCAGACCGGGGTACCCAGTACCTCTTATTTTTGGAAGATATTTCAGAAGGGTCTCGGTACCCAATTTTATCTAAGTATAACCTTTCACCAGCTGATAGATGGTCAGGCTGAGAGGACCATTCAGACTTTAGAGGATATGTTAAGGATGTGTGTGATTGATTTCAATGGTAATTGTGATGATCACTTGCCTATGATTGAATTTGCTTATAATAATATCTATGACTCTAGTATTTATATGGACCCATTTAAGGCTCTGTATGGTAGGAAATGTAGATCTCCTATTAATTGGTTTGAAGTTGGTAAAGCTGCTTTAGTAGGGATAGATTCAGTGCATAAGGCGATGAAAAAGGTTCAGTTGATTTTAAAAAGGCTGAAAATGAACCAAAGCTAACAGAAAACCTATGTAAATATGAGGAGAAGGGAGATCGAGTTTGATATTGGTGATTTTGTTTACTTAAGAATTTCGGCCATGAAAGGGGTGAAGAGATTTGGTAAGAAAGGAAAGCTTAGTCTGCACTATTTTGGCCCCTATAAGATTTTGAGATGGTATGGGAAGGTAGCCTATGTGTTAGAGATACTCCCAGAGTTAGCATTATACACCCAATATTCCATGTCTCTTTATTAAAGAGGTGCATTGTTGATCCAGCCTCAGTAGTCCCTTTAGAAGGGTTAGCATAGAAAATAACCTCTCTTATGAAGAAGTCCTAGTTGAGATCCTTGATCATTAGATGAGTAGGTTGAGGAATAAAATGGTTACTTTAGTAAAGGTTTTGTGGAGAAATCAATTAGTTGAGGGAGCTACTTAGGAAGCAGAAGCAGATATGGTGACCAAATACCCTCACCTCTTCTCTTCAAACCAGTCTCAATTTGAGGTAATAGTTCCCTTAATTAATTAATTCTTTCATTCCTATCCCACCCATTCATCTAGTTTAATGTAATATCATGCATTCATAAGTTCAATTCAGCTTATGGATCAATCACAAATTCAGACATTAGCTTATGGTTTAGCTTATAAACGTTCAGTGCAAAATCTCAGCTTCTCCCTAGTATTTCAGCTTAGTCAGTTTTATTTGAGGACGAATTATCCCAAGGGGGAGATATTATAATACCCTAATTTTTTAAGCTAAAGGCCCATCAGAATATAGGCCATTAAATTAGTTTTCCAAGGCTACAAGTCTTGCCTTAATTCGATGTCATGGCAAAGAGTTGTGGAAATTTTCTTAAGGACCTATTATACTTCAGTGACAATGACTCTGGTAACGAGTCATTACCAGACATAAATATCCATTACCTATGAGTCTATGCCAATCCAGTTATGACCTAAAATTTTATTCTAGGGGTAACAATTAGACCCTACGACTCGTTAGTAGTGATGACGAGTCATAAGGTGGTCCCGTCACCTTAGCAAAATGGAACCCAGAAATTGAGCTTAAGACTATGACTACTCCTAACAACTTGTAGTCAAACCTTACGAGTCGTTGGGAAATAAAGGGACCATACCTCAAAACCTCAGGTCACGACTCAGACCATGACTCGTTACCAAAGGGTACGAGTCATAGGGTGAGCCGTAACGACTGGAACCAAAATTCCTACATATTTTTAACAAGGGCTCTTTCGTAAATTCCACCCCTTTTTAACCCAACATATATCATTAAAGCCCCCCTAAAAAATCATTTGTAACTAATAAACATTATCTTAACCTCTCATAACTCAAAAATTTGTCAACACATAGCAAATAGAAGAAATTTCTTCTCTCAAAAGCCAAACAAGGGTTCACCGTAAGCAAGTTCAAGTTTTAAGAAGATTCTCCAAAGGGTTTGTTTTCAGGTATGTGGGATTTCATTAGTGGGTCCCCTCCACCCACTGAGTCCCAAGAACTATCTAAATATATAAGCATAATTTCTTTTCCCTTTAATTGGGTTCCAAGTTAAATATGAATCTCTTAACTCACCACAGTTTATGTGTATGACCATAAATATGTATTTTTCCATGAGATTAGTGATTGTCTATGTTCAAGAATCAGGAATATCCATATTATGCCAATTGTTGAATTTTTGAGCTTTATTATGATTATCTTTCAATACTATCATGTTTAGTTGCATTAGTCAGAGCTGGTGAGTTATGAACACCTATTACCTAGGAAATACATGCATATATCAATTTACAAGTAATGATCCATTCATATTATGTTTATGTTGTTAAATTTAGAATATTACCAAGTTGAGTATATATTAGTTATCAGTGTTAATTCAGTTAGGAGTAGTACATAGCACCGAGCGAACCTGGGGATAAAGGCTCACCTGTTAGTTGAGGACTGATACCTTTAGTAGAAGTATCTACGTTCCAGAAATATGTTGTAACCATAGGTTATAAGGGGTTACCCACCAGTAGAGGACTGAAATCGTAGTCCTTCAGGACATTATTTTAGTGGATCCACACCAGCCAGTGTTGGTACCCTTGGCAAGGTACCGACACACTTACAACTGGGGTTAAAGATTGGACCCCAATTAGCTCAGATTAGGGTATGTCAGCTAAATGTTAGGTCTCATAGTCGTTAGTTCAGTATTTAGATTATGTTAGGTTCATGTTTGCATGGCCAGGTGTTTAGTATTCAATTATTCAGATACACAACATATGTTTATACTTGGTCTTGCATTCAATTTTCATGTCCATGCATTCATGCTTAGTATATATGTATATCAATTAGTTTTTATCTCACATACTTAGTATATTCAAAGTAATGATCGCATACTTGTTGCGCAATATTGTCTTATAATATATGTTCAGATACTCAGTACCTGGATTCTCCTTAGTGCATTCATACACCACATAACTGTAGTCTTGGTGAGTCCTTATCAACCGAGGACTAGTTATCTTATCAGTTATTCTTTTCATTACTTTATCTTATTTTAGTTAGAGTTGGTTGGGGGTATGTACCAACAACTTATCAAGTGTAGAGACTTTCAGATAGTCAGACGGTTAGACATGTTTCTTTTCGGTTTCATTGAGTAACTTTAGATAGTATTTATCTTGATTTTATAATTATTCCTTATTAGTTTACTTCAGTTAGTCTTCGCTCAGTATTTTGTTACATTCCTCCAGTATTTATTTCTTATGTCAGGCCATGGGTTAGCTTGGGGTTACATGTTACTCTAAGCACCATCTTACGACTAGGAGGTAGTCTAGGGTCGCGACACAACCCCATGAACTCTACTTCATTTAGCATAAAAAATTAAAATTATATTCCACTTAGTATTTACTAACACCTCAAAGTCATTATCTATCAATTTTATGTTCATTCCCACAAGTTTTCATTAATTTCATGAATTAGGGCTAAACCCTATTTTTTATCACGGATAAGTTTCTAGCGATTTCAAATAATTTTAAGAAATGGTTCAAGTTTAGGATGTAACTAAACCTTACCTTAAAATATGAAACTCTAATTTATAAAAATATTCTCCCCTTTCTAAGACCTTACTTAGTTTTTAAAAAGAATGAATGAAAAATGTGTTTTGGGTTTTTATTGAAGTAATGGTTAAATTACCACTGCAGCAGTTTGCGATGTTATACTGGCTTTCACGGTAGTAGTAAATTTTTCTACTTTAGCGTCTTCCTTTTTACGAAAATAGTTTCGACAGAATCTTAGGGCCTCTCTCTAGCTATGCCCATTTTACAATACATTCCTCAAATTATGAAATCAACAAACCAACCTCTTCACGTTAAACTCTTCAACCAGAGTTCTATAACTTTGTTTAAGTGCCAAAAGTTGCTATAATTTTCTAAACTCACTATCTATCTAACAATTAAATCAATCATCACCATCAATACTCACAATAGTGTCAAAATTTTTTTGACTAGTATATCCTCAAAAATTCATCCAACACTAGACTAGCCCTGAATTTCTCAAGAATTCCTTAAGAAAGAACTAGGTGCAAATTTTACCTCTTAATTTAGCATAACAATGATTTGGGTCATTATATTAGATATCAATTTACCACACATTCCTCTTCAAATGATCACAATCCCAAAATAACATAGTTACGCTAGACAAATGAAAAAATTCCTAGGTCGATGAACAAGTACAAATATCTTTTGCCTATGTCCCCCTCTGTCTACTAAGTTGCCTCCTCAGTACTATAGTTCCTTCATTAAACCTTTACACACAGAATGACCTTAGTTCTTAGCTTTTTCACATCTCTATCCAAAATGGAAATTGGTTCCTTTTCACAAAATAACTCTTTATCAAAAAACTCTGGATCCTAACAAATGATATAATCGTTATCCCCGTGATACTTATTTAGAATGGAAACATGGAACATCAAGTGAACCCAAATATACTAGGAGGTAATAATAACTTATATGCTACTGACCACACTCCTTTCAAAACCTCAAAGGGTAAAATTTATCTTGGATTCAACTTGCTCTTCTTGCCAAACCTCATTACACGCTTCATGGGTAATAGTTTTAAGAGTACCTTCTCCACCTCTCAAACTTCACATCTCTTACCTTATTGGTCACATATTCTTTCTATTGACCTTGAGCTTATATGATCTTTTCCTATATGAACATCACATTTTCCATCAAATCATTGAGCATGTTAGTACCTCGAGGCCTCAATTCATATGCATCAAACCACCAATTAGAGACCTACACCTTCTACCATATAAGGCCTCAAAAGGGGCCATATCAATACTAGAGTAGTAGCTATTATTGTAGGCAAATTCACATAATGGTAAGTATTGTTCCCGCTAACCCCCAATGTCCATAACGCAAGCTCAAAGCATGCCCTCAAGCACTTAGATAGTTCATTCTGACGGATCATCGATTTGTGAATGGAAAGTTGTACTTAAATCCAATCTAGAACCCAACTCTGAATGAAATTTATCCTAAGAATTAGAGGTAAATTAAGTATCTCTATCTGACACAAACAAAATCAGTATCCCATACAACCTTACAATCTCTTTCACATAAGTATTGGCCAACTTAGCTGTATTATAATCTACTCTTATCGAAATAAAGTGGTTCGACTTGGTTAACTAGTCAATAATGAACCATATAGAATAACACTTACTCAATATTTTAGGAAGGCCAACCACAAAGTCTATGGTTATCCTTTCCCATTTCCATTTCAAAATGGGCATTCTCTAAAATACACCACCAAGTTTTCAGTGTTCATATTTGACCTGCTGCCAGTTTTGATACTTGGTTACAAAATCCATAGTGTCAAGTTTTATTCTTTGCCACTAATAATGTTTCCCCAAGTCTCAATACATCTTGTTTGCACCCAGATGTATAGAGTACTTAGAGTTATGAGCCTCTACTAGAATAGTTGAAATCACATTGCCTACATAGGGTACACACAAGCGCCCCTGAATCATCAGTGCTCACTCATTATCAAGAATGGCCTCTTTTATCTCAACTTATAACACCTTTTCTCTGAGATTGCTTAACTTATTATCTTTGAACTTCATATCTTTGATTTGGTCATAGAATGTGAACTTAACTTCCATATGTGTTAACACCCTTCTTCTACTTATCTCCTGTAATCTCATAAAACTATTAGCCAAAGACAGTATCTCTCTTGCCAATGGGTGCTTTGAACCTCCAATCATGCTAAACTTCCCATGCTTACTGGTTTCCAACATAGTGCGTATGCCACCATATTGGCCTTACCTAGGTGATATAGGATTGATATGGTGTAGTCCTTAATTAACTCCATCTACCATCTTTGTCTTATAATTAGATCCCTCTAAGTGAACATGTTATGTAGGTTTAATTAGCCTATGAACAATTCACATTTCACCCCATAGAGATAGTATCTCTGAATCATCAAAGCAAATACCACGACAATCAATTCTAAATCATATGTGGGATAGTTTTTCTCACAAGACATGTTGTATCGAAGCGTAAGCAATCATGTTTTGTCCTGCATCAAAATAGCACCAAAGCCTAACTATGAGGTAGTCTAATATAAATAAATAATTAATCTCAATAGGAAAGTTAGGATTGCAGTCAAAGTCAACAAAGTTTTGAGCTTTTGGGATCTCTTCTTACAATTGTCATCCCATAAAAATGGAACTTCCTTCTGAGTAAGGCAGGTCATATGCGAAGCAATAGTAGCAAACCCCTTAACTAATCGATGATTTAACTGGACATTCCAATGAAGTTATCAATTTCTATCACATTCATTGCTCTAGCCCAATTCTTAACATCTTAAACCTTCTGCGGGTCCATCATAACCCCTTCCTTAGAAACCATGTGTGCCAAGAAGGATGTGACATCCAAATAACACCTCCTCTCAGATAATAATACGGTTGTTGTCAAAATATAGTAACCCAAAAAAGGTTGGGGTAAAATCCTAAAGGAACACATGGAATCATGGATCTCAGTAGTTGTAGTCGATGGGAAGAACAAGAAAAGTAAATGGAGGGTTTCGATGTAGTAATCTTGAGTAAGTAATATACTAACTTCGGTTACAATCAGTGTAAATGAACACTCGAATTGTGTTCCCCCCGACTTCTTAACTCCATAGGCTTATCGTGCTTTATTGAACCAACCTGATACCTTGAATGCAAAATCGATAAGTTATGTACCTTTTACAGTCTTTTGGACAAACAGAATGATTTCCTCCTTTACCATTTGAGTCTCAGGATGTCGCATTACTAATCCTTATCTTGATCCGAGTTAACTATTGCCTTTTGAGTCTCTTGTTATTAGATGAAATCCAACCATCTTACTAAGATAGAACTAAGAAACGTGGATCAACAATTAAACTCCAAATTATTGTTGTGTTTATCTTTTCCAGGTCACTACTCCTCTTTTAGAGTAGCAATATCTTGGCGGGGTCTTAACGTGTGCACCCATTAAGAAAACTATTATAATGAAGATAAAGCAATACATGCATGGGTATCGGTTCCAAACAACAAAAGCACTTCCCCTACTTCGTCAATCCGCCAGGGTTTCCACAACCCTAGCTATGGGTTTTAGCTGCTCATGCTTGTGAAGAAATCAATAACATTCATAATTGAAATCATAGACTAAATCACAACTATAAGAAGTGTAAAAACCCGTAATCGTAACCTAATAAATGAACCAAAGTCAATATAAGATAATCCCAAGATCAAAATCGAATCTTGGAATCAAAATATGTTTGTGAGTATCAAAAGTGCGTAACTCCTACTAAAAACACATAAAGGATATTTATAGTACATGAGGAAACCCTAAAACAAAAGTTCAAATGAAATAGGAGAAAATCAGGTCGGTGGCCACTGTGGTCTGTACCTGCAGTCAGACCTTGGGTGTAGGTAGTACCTACGGCCTTGACCCTGGGCACAGGTACAAAGAGCAGGTAGTGGATGGAAAATTCCTACAAGTTCAACTCTCAGGATTTTGGACTTCTAGCACTTGCATTGCCTACTTGCGGTCCGTAGGTCCTACTTGCGATCCACTTGTTGACTTAGTAAGTACTGGGAGCCATCTTTTCAGCTCTTCTTCAATTCTCAAACATGATTTGATCATGATCAAGCCGAAAAGTGGCCCAAACATCCATAATTTCTCAAAAAATGGCCAAATACACCTTTTTCACGAACTTGCATCCAAAACATGATTTTCTAAAAAATATATATCCAAAAAGCATCATATCTAACAAAACAACCTCAAAAATTTGCATATTTTCCTTATTTAAGCGTCTAAAGTGCTATATTTCTATAGCACATCAAAGGACACTGGAAAAATCTGGAACTCGCACTTAAAATATTTAGCATATAGTTGTATCTCCTTAAGGAACTCCAATATTGTATTCAAATGAGTTTCATGTTCTTCTTCCCATTCATCAAATTCATAAAAGCAGTTGGGGCATTGGTCAAGCCAAAAGACATAACAAGAAACTCATAAAGCCCATAATGAGTCTAGAAAGTAGTCTTTAGGATATCCTCCTCCCTAATATTAAGTTGGTGGTAGCTTAATCTCAAATTTATTATGGAGAATACTGTAGCTCCCTATAACTGGTCAAACAGGTCATCTATTCTGGACAAGAGATATTTATAGTGAATGGTCCCCCTATTCAACTGGTGGTAATCTATGCACATACTCAGGCTACCAACCTTATTTTTCACAAATAACACAAGCGCATACCAAGGATAAACACTAGGGCAAACAAATCCCTTTTCTAACAATTCATGTAACTACAATTTCAACTCCCCCAACTCTGTAGTGCCATACTATAAGGAGCGGTAGAGATGGTCGAGTTCTGGAATCTAAATCTATACAAAAATCAATCTCCTGGTCTTGAGGCATACCCAGAAGGTCATCAAAAAACACTATAAGAATTAATACAACACTAGGATCGACACTATAGGAGGACTAAATATTTATCTTCATGAAAATGGGCTAAAATGTCCTACACCGCTCTTCCTAATTTCTAGGCATAAATTGCTGACTTAATCCTCATAAGAGTAGACTTAAAAGTATCCTCCCACTCTAACTTCTCTATCCTAGGCATCATTATAGTGATGGTTTAAACATAACAATCAAGAATAGCATGATAAAAGGACAACCAACTCTTTCCCAAAATGATATCAAATTCCTCCATGTCTAAAATCACTTAGTCTTCCAAGGTTTTAAACTCCATAAATATCATAAGACAAGCATGGTACAATTGATCAACACATACAAACACTAATTAGCGTGGATACATACATAGGATTATCAAGATATTCATAGTCCTAAGTCCTTGCCTAAGGCAAGTTTCAGAAACACCTTAGAGAAAGTAGAATAAAGATCAAATAATACAAAAGACATACGATAATAGACAAGAATAGTACTTGTGATCATAACATCATATGTTTATGCTTCAGGACCATTCAAAATAGCATAAAGATGAGCCTTATCACCACCTTGACCGCTATCACAACTAGCATGCACACTATATTTACCAACCTGTCCTCTACCTCGAATGACTTGGTTACCCCCATTCCTGTCGCCTGGATACCAAACCTACATTATGGATGAACCCTACCATTTATTCAACCATGTAATACCCCAATACTATCCCTTGGACGTCACACAATGCTTAGGACTATAAGTGATCCCAAGCTAACCCGTATACTAGAATATCTCGTGAGCAACTAAATAAAATATACAAATTCGAAATAAAAATATGAAAGATAAATCTTTTCTGAATATGACCAATACAAAACTATATTAAAATGATTACAACTCTGATTATACAAAACAAGACTAGAATCAAATACATCAACTTTGTTAACTGTCTATAAAGCCTCTACTAGTATTGACTATAGGTAGTCGAGACATGACCCCAAAATATCCCTAATCAATATGAATGAATAAAGAAAACAAGACACCACTCAAACTATGACTGACTTGAGCCCTTGAATTAAAAGGACTCATCACCTGTTGATTGGAAGCTGCAAACTGTCAGATTATGATGTGCGCGCTATAACTTGAACCTACATTATTAAATAATGTAGCACATAGACATATATGTGGATCAGTACTTTTGAAATGTACTGAGCATGTGAGGGTGAATGCATAAATAAAAATAATAACTCAATGTACATATAAAATTTCAAATACTGTAAGCTAAGTGTAAATGACTCACTTTCACTTTAATAAAACAAAGCTGTAAAATCATAAACATGAGTAATGAAGCATAATGATAAACTTTATGAGCCACAACACTTAGTTCTAAAAGCTTTTCTTTTATTCTATATTAAGGATTTTTTTCTAACCGGCATACACCATGTGAGCTATCATGGTGACCAATGTCTTATTCCCTGTAGGTAGAAGCTCACATTTGGTAGAGCCATCCTACTTTTTCCACAGAGTAGAACCTGAGCTAAGTGATCACTATCTGTGAATAAGTTGAACCTACGTTGGCTCGTAGTTCTGGGGAAATAGGATGTGCTAAACCCACACTTTCCGCTTGGTGCTAAACACTACTTCCATATTATCTATACACTCATACTATAGGAAATCACCCTTAAAATACTAGCATAAGGGTTTATGATGAAAACCAGTCATGCATCTCTTTCTGTAAATCATGATCAAGCTGAATAAATATGGATTCCATATCTTAGCTGAGGATAAAATTAATTCTTGCTTCTTGACATAAGCTATTAAAAGAATTCTTAAAAGCATGATCTTAGAAATCTCAATATTCAACTTAGAGCTTAAAACCCATGCTTTAAATTCATGTCAATTCATATCAAAGCTTCATGCTAAATATAATTCTGGAGATACTTTAACAATAACAAATCAAGATAGTGCAATCTCATTCATAATATAAATCATGTAAGTTAAAACATAAACATAAGCACTTCTTGATATTCTAAAAGCTTTAAATCTCATGAAATCACATACTTCAAAATTATACATACTTGGGTATGAACCTTAATTCAAAATAAGTGAATTAAATCTTATAATCATGCAATTTGGGTACAAGGGTGAAAGAAAGCCCTTGTTCATAACCCCACATACCTTAATAGACTTGATTTAATGGAGAAATATTGATCTTGAAAGCCTTGGAGATGATCTTGAAAGCTTTTTTGAAATTCTTGGATTAGGAAAATGAGATTCTTTGTTTTTCTTAAAGAGGAGAATTGAATTTGATGTTCTTGGGATGAAGGTTAGGGTTTGTTCTTGAGAAAGGGAGGCTTTCTTGGAGAGAAATTATGATTGAAGGGGAAAATAATGCTCCTTGGGGACTTTCATTTAGTGTTATGGATGGATTTGGGTAAGGAAACTTGACCAAAGTGATCCTAGACCATTTAGGAACTGAAGAAGCATGTGAAAAAGCTCTGAATCGCGTCGGATATCGTGTTGGGACAGAAATGCATCACATCACTTATTGCATCACTTATCGCATCGAGAAACTACTGTGCCTCACCCCAATCATGTTGGCTTACTGTGCCGCGCCCCAATCATGTTGGCTTACTGTCTCATACAAAAAAGGTCATAACTTTTCACTCGGGTATCAGATTAAGGTAAAATTGATATCTTTGGAGAGATAACTCAATTATAAACAATTTGGTGGGTCCTGAGCTAAGAAATTCTATGTATATAAGAAGTTATACATGTTCAAATTCAACCCTTGTAGAATCAAATATAAAAATTTAGCCAAATCAAAGGCTCTTAGCTCAACTTTGCTCTAAGTGATTCGTATGAGCATCTTTCACCTTGAAATCACTTCAAACACTAGAATAATGGTCATGAAACTTTTATTCACATGGTAATCATTTGTATTAGATCTTATACACATAGGAACAACAGTTAGAAGTCTAGTGCAAAATTATGGGGTATTATACACCACTATGACCTACTGAAGCTAGAGCAGCAAAAATGATTAATGAGTCAACTGACCTATGATATGTCATGGATTTACGGCACTCAAGATGCTTAAAACTATGAATATTTGCAAGTACAAGGGTATGTTTATATGGATATGATGGGTTCTCTAGTGTTTGCAGGTTAAATGGACTTAGAAAAGGAAGGTGCTAAAAATGGATAAAAAGGTATCAAACTATCATTTCCATGATATAGTATCCAAGAATGGTTGTACCAAGTCCATCATGACATAAACTAGAGAAATGTTCCTCAAAAGTTAATCAGATGAGGGATCCTAAGATTGTACCTTGATCATACGATCATACTATCTAGCTGTGGGGGAAATACTTGAAAACAAAGTTGTAGGAGCTAAGAATGAGAACCTTCAAACAAGAATCCCTGCGATCGTGCTTGGAATAACAATAATACCATTGTGTCATAGGAAGGAACTCTAAATTTATAAGTTTTAGAAGTTTCAATGAATGATCATTCAAACGATCACATTTCACGATCTTGGGTTAAAATCACAAGCCGGTACTGAGAATCATCAAAACTAAGACCTAAAAGTTTACAAATTCAGTGCTAACCATGAGCACCTAAGGATGATCATGGGTTCTAATTACGATCGTACCTTCTTCTCGTTCGAGGCAACTGGCACCATTTTTCTATTTTATTTAGGATATAATTTATTTTATCTATAAATACTCTTACAAGATTTTTGTATGAGTTTACACCCTTTTTGTATTTTACAACATTATATTTGAGATTCTAAGGCATATTCTTGGAATTTTATGAACATTATTTCTAGGGTTTTAATTCAAGTTGAGATTTTGGAGTTATATTTATATTTTAACCTTTGAATTCTTGTTGTGTGATTGTAACTGTGAGTAGCTAAACACACAACTAAGGTTGTGGGAACTATGAAAAACTGATAAAACAGGTTAAGTGTGAGGCAATTTTAGACTTGTGTGATTTCATATATTGGTATTTCATTCGTAACGATTGCTTTCTAATAGTTGCAAATATTAGAGACTTGCACATATTCTAGACTTGCTCGAGAGAAAGGTAGAGATTAGGAAAAGGAAGTAAAAACAAAAATTTAAAGTTGTCAACCTCTATCTAATAACTTGAGTTATAACAAGGAAATTTAATTTGAGATAAACAACAAAGGGTTAAAAATTCAACATTCGGAGTCCGAGATAAGAATAGTGAAATTAATCTCACTAGGGTTAAGAGACATTTAGATAAACCTCTCTTGTTAGATTTTGCATGCAACATACTAGAATAGTTTTCTAAGCACTAGAAACCTCTGTAGTTATGAAGTTATAGGGATCACAATCCTAGTACTTTCTCATATTGATTACAAATTCAGTAACTAAACATTGTCACTATTGCTTTTTTGTTTCACAAATCCCGCCTCTTTTACTTATTTGTTAGTTACCTAGACAAACACTTTATAGAATTTTGACCTATTTCTTATGCGACTGGCTCAAACCTAGTTAGGGTTTATATTTACTTCATCGAATGCTTTATATCTTTTGAAAGGTTTAATTTTTTGCGACATCAAATTTTGACGTCGCTGATAGAAAATGTAGTTATGGAGTTGATTGATTGTGGTTGTTGGGTTTTTGGTATTGTTTGTTGATTTTAATTTTCTACTCCTTCTAGGATACATTCTGATGTATGCCCAATACTTGGAGTCAAAGTAATCCCCTAAGTCCATTTTATCCTGAACTTGAGAGGACTCTAAGACAAAATCAGGGTATGAAGAGAGAAGGAGTGCATGATTAAGGAGCCCTATTTGAAGGGATTCATGATGACCCAATATTTTTGAATTAACTAATACCACAACATAATATTTAAAAAACTGTGGAACAAGTCACTGCTCGATTAATGGCTGGGGGAAATGCTAGACAAGTAGTTACCCGATGGGTAGCTAGGGAATAGAGGGCTAGACAAGAGAAAGCAGATCGTCTAGTTGCACTTGATGCGAGGGACAGATTAAGAAGACATGGGGGAAAACATCCTCTCCAACAAGTTTGATCTATTTATGAAGATCCAAAGGAAGATTTGGGTTATGTAGAGCTGATTAAGATAGGTGTAATCATTCCATAAGAATTGCCTTAAGGTGCTAAGTTTGATATCATGAGTGCGATGATCCAGTTACTAAATGTGAAAGGTGTATTTGCCGACTTGCCTACTGATGATGAAAACATGCATATCATGAATTTTATAGGGATCTTCACTTCAATAATCTACCTGGAGTGAGCCAGGAGGCTATTCGACTGAGACTATTTCCATTCTCTCTGACGAGATAAGCTACCCTGTGTTTGGGTGCATTGCCCTGTAGATCTATTACTACTTGAAATGAGTTAAGGACTCAATTCCTGGACAAATTTTTTCCACCCTCTAGAATTTTGTAATTAAAATACAAGATATATAAATTTTGATAGTTACATTAAGAGGCACTATAGGATACATGGTTGAGGTACAAGAAGAAGCTACAAAATATGCCAAATTACAGGATTACTGGTAGAAACATACTAGAGATATTCTATAGAACCTTGAATCTTACACTAAGGTTATAGTATACACTATCACCGGTGGGGCCTTCATTAGTCTATGATGGGACCATGCTTTTGAGATCTTAGATCGAATTAAAAAAACCAACCAAGTTCCAAAAATTCTTTTACATCAGATTCTTTTTATTTATTTTTTCAAATAAAAGGTTAAAATACAAAAAAAATCAGAATGAAAATCGTCCATTGTCAATGGAGAGGACAGAAGTCTTCTAAACCTTTGGTATAGGTTCAAATTCTCTTAGACGCAATTTATTTCCATATATATTTTTTTTAGATTTCAATAGCAAGAAAGACTATTTGAATATTTGAATCCAAGATGCTTAATTCTTTTTTTTTATTAAGATTAAGACAAAGATGATCAATATTTCTTTATGCTTGTTCCTGAAGTATAAAATAATCCATTTGTTCCTGAATAAGTGGCATACTTGGGAGGTGGACAGATCAACCGGTACTTATGCAATTGGAGCCTCCAGTGAATAGTGTGCACTAAATGATACAATGTCTCAAGAGGTGGCATAACTAAGGACTGATATTGGGTTACTTACTAAGTAATTTACCACAGCTAGAGTGGAAAAAGTTCATATAATGGGTGCAAGAGGTAAGGTTAATAGATATGAAGATTTGGATCTTAAGAAAGAGTCTAATATCTTAACAGAGATTTGTCGGATTCCGAGACAAGGGACAAGGGTCTAATCAAGACAATTGAACTCTAGGCAAAGTAATCAAGGTTAAAACTATTATAGAGACAAATACAATAAGTCTGGGTATAGAGACAGGAGTAGGAACAGAGATGGTGATTGGAAGTGGATGATTATAATGACAAGAGTGACCTTTATGTTCCACTGAGGAATCGTGATGTTGAATCGAGAAAATCAAGGATAGAATATTTTCTTGCAAAACTTGTTAAGGGGTCGGAGATCCAAGAAAATTGCCTTAAATAGATTAGGGCAGACATTTCAGGGATGGGCCACAATGTTGAATCTCATGCGACTGTTGTTAAACAGCTTGAGAAAAAATTTAGGTAGATTTCCACCGCAGTGAACCAATATTAATTAGGCACAATTTTGAGCAACAACATCCAGAACCTTAAGAATGATAACATTTTTTTAGCCATCACTACTCGGAGTGGTAAGGCTACTACTAATCCGCCTATGCATGTGGTTGATGATAATTGGGATAACTCCGTGATTATTGATGAAGTGAATGAGAATGAAGCATAGAATTTGGTGGTGAATGAGGATGCATCTCAAAAGCCTCTAGATAATGGCTAAATCTGCAAAGGGGAAGGGTAAGGATATCACACCAGTGTTGAATCCCATTTAATAACCTCCTCCTCTTTTTCCCCAAAGATTGAAAAAGAAATATGAAGAGGAAAAATATCAAAATTTATTTCGATGGTGGAGGAGTTGTTGGTGAATATCACTCTTGTGGAATCTTAAGAACAAATGTCGAGCTATGTAAAATTTATGAAGGACATGGTGACAAAGAAGAGGACTATAAGTTTTGATCCTATAGACAACGTGTACTACTGTAGTGTAATCACTTCTTGCTTTCTAGTTGAGAAGAAGGAAGATTAGGGAACTTTCACGATTTCTTGTATTCTTCAAATTTTGCAAGGACCTTATGTGATTTGGATGCTAGCATTAATTTGATACCACTAGAATCTTACAAAAGTTGGGGTTGGGGTTGCCTAAATTGACCTCTATAAGACTACTGATGGTGGATCACACTGTGAGGAAGCCGGTGGGAATCTTGTGTGACGTGTTGGTGAATGTAGCATCCCTTATATTTTTTATGACATTGTGATTCTTGACTATGAGGTTGCTTTTAAAGTTCCCATTATATTGGGAAGGCCTTTACTTTCAACTGGACGGGCATTGGTTGATATACAAATCATTTTTGTCACGATCCAAACGATCATGATTGGAACCACCTTAACCTATAGTGGAAGAATCATACAAAACTCAATCCACACTAACTCTAGTGTTACTTTCACATTCACATTATGATAACCTCATTATTAAACAAGTTCTAAAAGGACCTAATTCAATAAATAAATAAACTTTTAAACAAACATAACATCCATAAACTAATAGAGCGCGACAACCCTATTTATTACATCCTCGGGACCTGAAGTCATCATACAAAAAATCTAAAAGAAATTAAGTCTTAAAACAAAATTATTATCCTAAAAAGGAAATAAATAAATAAATAAATAAAAGTCTTAGTGCCGAAACAAGTAACATGAACAATGATAAGAAGATCCAAATATTGCCCAGTCATAGTGTTCACCCTTGAAACTGAGTCTGGAACTGCTCGCTAAAGTCGAGGCCTTTTCTCAAATGTCAGAACACGCTTTGTACTCAACAAAAAAAGAGCACAGATAGCAGCGGTACATTAATAAGTACCGGTAGACATCATAGACCGGCTTAACTCGACGCCATACAAGTAGGTAAACTAAATAGATGCAAAGCGATTATCACAGAACATATAATAAAATACAATTACACAATTATGACATATCACTTTAGGGGGGACATAACTCATAGTCACGTACATTTACTCTTAGTCAAATTTAGCAACAAGTTGCATTCAACATAAGATTATAACTGAACATTCGATGCATGTGAATGAATGTATGAATGCAAAAGATGCACATCTTCTCTTTCTCTTCTCAATATCATCAACATTACAATATCAACATCATCATGAATATCATGATTCCCATAATATCATCATCATTATTTCAACAACATCAATGTGTAAGAATATGCAATGCAGTCAATAATTACAACTAGTGTTCAAAAGTCATCACAAATACTTAATCCATATATAAGTACTAAGTAAAGAATGTCTAATTGTTACAATAAATAGTATTGTACCTTGATTCCTTGTTCAAAATCACCTCTAGGCCACAAGCTTGTCTTTCCTTTTCCTTTCAACTTGTTCTTGATCTATAACAACTAGATAACACACTTATTTCAATCAATTCATTCCTTTCAACCACTTTGAATTCAAAATTAACAATTTTTAACCATAATTTTTTCTTAATTCATCATCTTAGGGTTTTTCTATCTTCAAACCCTATGAACTTTACTTCATTTACCATGAACAACTAAGATTATACTCCAATCAATGTTACCTAACACTAAAATCATTATCTATTAATTTATATTCATTCCCACAAGTTTGCATTAAATTAATGAATTAGGGCTAAATCTCAATTTTTATCACGGATAAATTTCTAACGCTTTCTAAGAATTTTAAGAAGTGATTCAAGTCTATGATATAAAAAAATCTTACTCCAAAGATGAAACTCTCAAAATTTATAAAAAATCTCTCCTTGCTAAGGCCTTACTAGTTTATTGAAAAGTGGGAATGAAAAATATTTTTTGGGGTTCTTAAAATTGTCAAAATACTATGTGTTACCACTGCAATGATTAAATTACAGTTGAATGGATCGCGTCATTATATTGACTTTCGCTGCAATGGTACCTTTCTCCACTGCAGCGGCTCTTTTTGTCGTTGTAGGGATCCTGAGGAAGAATCCTGGGGAAACTCTCCAGATATGTCCATTTCACGACACATTCCTCGAAATATGATATTTCAAACTAATCCCACTACAGTAAGCTCTATAATCAGAGTTCTATAACTTTATTTTAAATATCAAAAGTTTCTACGACTTTCTAAACTAGTTATATATCTAAAAGTTAAATCAAACATCAATGCCAATACTCATATTATTGTCAGACTTTCTTAGACTAGTACACACTTAAAAATTTTCAACACTAGACTGGCCTTGAATTTCTCAAGAATTGTTGAAGGAAGATTAGGTGCAAATTTTACCTCCTAATTCGACGTAACAATGAATTGGGTCGTTAAACTTACTACTAAAGAGTTATTTTGTTGAATTAGAGTAAAATGCTTTGAATTAATTCCATTTTTAAAAACGTGTCCAGCTTTTTGAATGGTCCTTAATGTGGTTTATTTTATTCAAAATAATGATGAAACGCTTGATTTGATTTTTTAACATAGAATTTTATATAGAGTATGTTATAATATAGAAAACCTCATGAATTGTGAGAAATTATTCTTGTATACTTAAATATTTAAAAATGTGGGGTTATCTTATTAAGTGTATGCTATATGATTCCTGAAAGAATAATAGGGTCTAAAATATTTTGATTCTATTTTAATAGAATTTATATATATAGATTATCACGGTATGATTAAATTCAACGCTTATAGGGAAAAGAACTTGTTGAATTTGTTGAAGAATGTCTTATATTTTTGTTGATGCTAATATGTATATTAAATACAGCGAATCTTCTTATGCATTAGAAGTGTACAATGATGCAATGTGAATATCAAAATTAACTTTTGTATTGCTGTAACGACTTCTTCATCGTTACATAGGAGTTCTACATTTAAAATCTCGTGCCCAAATTTCTTTCGGATTGTAAGTTATAAAATTTAGGTTAGGCTAGTTTTGATCTATTTCAAAGCAAGTACGGTATAGAAAAATTTGTACTAATTTAGACCGGTTGGATGACTTCAGTATGAATTTCTAGTTAATTAAGATAGTAAGAAATCTATAGGATTTTACATAATCGAATTTGGATAAATAGAACTCCCGAAATTGACCTTAACATTAAGGAAATTAATTGGAATGCCCTAGGATTAAGGTGTGTTGTAAGAAATGAAATTTTTGGGTGAAGACGAACTTTCTGTCCCATCAACACTACTAGTCAAAGTGGTCAATACCTCTATAGCGGTCGGATACCGCTATAGCGGTGAAACCGCATATTTATGTAATATTTTTTCAAAATAATTTATTATTTTCTAAAATCATTTCGGGATTGGGTTTGAAATCGAGAGGGCATCATGCGGAAGCTTAAAGTTTGCAAATCATATGATAATAATTCAGACGACACATAAAACAATACTAAAAAGATATATTATCGATATGGTTTGGTCAATTGGCCTACATATTAAAACTAATATTAAAGAAAATATAAAAACTGTTAGGAGAAAATCTCCCCTTAAACAAGACTCTTAAATTTAAAGGACTACATTGTGGATGTTATTATGTTAGTGTCTTGAGAAGAGATATCTCTACTTATAGAGTTACAAAACCCTTAGAAAAAGAATAAACCTAATAGATATATAATAGGAAAAAACTAATACAAATCTAATAGGAAAGAGATCTTTTCCAACAAGAAACTTCTTTCACCAAAAAAAGATAATTCTAATTATGGTACAAAATCAGGTAAAGTAGAAAATTCATGGCAAATCATAACAAATCTCCCCTTGGCTTGAATTTTCTGGCAAATTAATCTTGATATTTTTCTTCACATAATCTTCATATATCACTGCTGCTTACCATGATTAAAAATTGATATGGGTTAATAATTGAAGTCTTATGCGTTAAAAAATAAAAACATGGGTTAGATATTATTGGAGCCCAGTGTTATAAGTAAATAGGGTTGAAAGTGGAGCCTTGTGCATTGGAAATGAGCACAGGTTTAGAGTGGATCTCATGCGTTAAAAATAAATGCATGAGTTGAAAGGAGCCCAAGCATTGAAAGTAAGCAGGGATTCAAAGTTGGAGCCCATAAATATGGGTTGAAAATTGATTTGGTTTTAAAGATGGATTAACAGTAGGGTTGTTGAAATTTTGTTTGAAATTTTTTCTCCACATGTAGTTTTTTAAACTTTCTTTTTTGACAAAAACTTCATTATCGCCAAGTTGAATGCAATTTTGATCTTAAATTTGTCCTTAATCGAACGATCGGATCTTTGAACCATAGGCTCTGATACCACTTGTTGGGTTCAAAATCGAGAGGGCGTCATGAGGAAGCTTAAAGTTTGCAAATCATATGACGATAATTTAGATGACACATAAAATAATACTAAAAAGCTATATTTTTTATATGGTTTGGCCAATTGGCCTACATATTAAAACTAATATTAAAAAAATATATAAAAATTTTTAGGAGAAAATCTCCCCCTAAACAAGACTCTTAAATTTAAAGGACTACATTGTGGATGCTATTGTACTATTGTCTTGAGAAGAGAGATCTTTATTTATAGAGTTACAAGACCCTTAGGAAAAGAATAAACCTAATGGAAATATAATAGGAAAAATCTAATCCAAATCTAATAGGAAAGAGATCTTTTCCAACAAGAAACTTCTTTCACCAAAAAAGGTAATTCTAATTATGGTAGAAAATCAGGTAAAGTAGGAAATTCAGGGCAAATCATAACAAAAATAAGGGAGAACTAGCACAAATTTTATCAAAAATTCATTCTTTAGCTTTGTTAAGGTAAGTAACTCATATGCGTTAACTTGTAATTGATAATTAAACCTTAGAATCACTAATTCATAGAGTTCGATGAAAGTCTTAGGGCTGAATTTGGTAAATTATTGGTGAAGGGGGGAATTAAGGGGTAAACTAATGGTTTAAGTTTGATTAATTCTTAATTACTCTTACTTTTTGTTAATTTCCTAATTTATATGAGGTTGGCAGTTTTACGTGAATTACGATAGAAAAGCCCTATAATGGAAAGGGAATGATTATGAACTTGGCCTTAGTAGTTGGGTGTGAGTTTTGAATCCCGACATGTTAGGTCATTTCTTGATGTATGTATTTCTATGCATGATCTAGACCACGAACAAGCGAAAATTGTACGAAAGGAAAAAAGCTTCAGCTTAGAAGATTGTGCAATCTTGATTTGAGGTATGTGATGGTATTGTAGTTAATCCAACTTGTATTATATGGCGTGTTAACTACTTTGTAGCGTGGTTGGTTAATTCATGTTGTTTGGTATGGTCAACAAAATTCTTACTTCCTTAATAAATGTTGTTTGGTGGTGTTTAATAGGGATTTTTGAGCAAAACTAGACTTTCTATCCTGTCGACGCTACTATAGCGACATGCATGTTGCTATAGCGAAAAATTTCCGCTATAGAGATGGTCAACCCAGTAAACAACCGCTATAGCAGCAGGTGTTGCTACAATAACAAAATTCATAGTTTTATGTTTAAATATTCTAAATTATATATATTTTTCTAAAACTCGTTTGGAAGCAAAAAAAAAAAGGGAGATTTGAGGTAATTTCCACAAGATTTTCTCTGTTAGGCTTCGTTAAAGTATGAATTTCATCCTTGTTATCTAGTAATTATTATGTCGCCTTAGAATCGCTAAATCACAGAGTTCAAAGAGGATTTTAAAATTGATTTTAGTTGTTTTTTGGTGCAAGGGAGCAAATTAAGTAATAAGTTAATGGGTTATGACTATTGATGGTTAATTTACGCCTTACATTCCGTTAATTAACTAATTAATTCATGAAATCGATAGTTTTAGGTGAATTGTGGTAGAAAGGTCCTATAACGGAAAGGAAATGATCATAAACTTAACCTTAGGGTATGGGTGTGAATTATAATTTCCAACATAGTAGGACATTTCATTAATTATGTATTTACAGGCGTGTTCTAGACCAAGAGCAAACGAAAATTACACGGAAGAGCAAATCTTCGGCTTAGAGGAGGTGTGTAAGCTTGGTTCGAGGTAAGTGATGATATTGTAGTTTAATTCAATTTATACTATATGTGCATGTTAACTACTTTATAGTATAGCTTGTCAGTGCAGGTTGTTTGGTATGGTCAATACAAGTGATTTGACGTGTTGTATGATTCTGACCTACCTTATTGTTGAATGTTATGTTCAGTATTTCGAACATTCTCATGAGTTATTATTGAAACAAGGTTGGCAGACACTTGAGTTTGTAATTTAGTCCATGGATGGTAATTGTCCTTACAAGTCATGTCTAGATGGTGGTTGAAATTTTCTTAGCACATATGTTCAAGGGTCAGATGAGTTTGTTGGTTCCATGAGTAAATCAGAAAATTATGTTTCTATACTTAATAAGTTGTCTTGACTCATTTGACTTAGCTTGACTATACTTGACTAGGTGATAGCATGTTGATTGTTGCTTAACCTTAATTGTTGTTTTTGTTTATATGTTGAATGTATATGTATTGAGCATGGGTTGATTGGTTATGATATATTTTGATTTTGTGTTCATATTTTCATTTTGGGTTGGCCAAATGACCCTACCAGTACACTATTACTCTTGTGTGCTGATACAAAACCTGTATTTACCTTTATGAATGCAACGAATAATTCAGTGACTCCTACGAGACCTCACCTTTGATTCCAGCAACTGAGTTTCATATTTCGGGGTCAGCAGCGTGTTTCGAGCTACCATGAAATCTCTCTCTGTCGACAGAGTTCTTTGTTTTGTATTATGGTTTATTACTAATTTTGGGGTTGCATCTCCTTTTTCTTGACACTCTTAGAAGTTTTGGTACAATGACTTTTAGGTTTTAGGAATATTTTCTTGGTTAAGTATGATGGTTTGTCTATAAGTTGTACTTACACTTATTTGTTTAGAATTGATGCTTATTTAATGGGATAGTTTATGTTTGATTCTATGTTTTTATTATTGCTTTCGGGTGATCAGTTCTCTCGTTGGGCGAGTAGTGTGGGTGCCACTCATGATGGGGTTGGGTCATGACAATTGTGTTATTACTGGTGGGGTTTTCATAATATAAAATTCAACTAAATAGAGTTAGTTATTTTGGAATAGATTGGTGATATGGTTAAGTGGTTAAGAGAACTCTCAGTGTGTATTCTAATTATCAACCTCTTTGTGTTTATATAGAGAAAATACCCAATTACTCCCTGAACTATACTCAAAAAAGTTATGACACACCTTAACTTAAAGGGGATTCTATTAGCCCCCTGAACCTAAGTGCCTACGTGGCACACACGTGTGCCTACATGGACACTTCAGTGTGTTGTATCACGTATGTGCCACATAGGCACTAAGGGTGTCAAAATTATACTTTTAATTAGTTCAGGGGGTAATAGGACCCCATTTAAGTTCAGGTGTGTTATAGCTTTTTTTAGTATAGTTCAGGGAGGTAATTGGGGATTATCTCTGTTTATATATAATGTGGTTGCAAGCAATAATAATTATAGTGAAAACTAAAATTTTCAATTGAAATATAAGATACTTATGTTGAGACATAATGCAATCAATCGGCTGCTATGAGATGAAGTTATTTATATAAATAAATTATTTGTAGTCAGAGGTGAATCTAATCAATTCATAGACTAAAAGAAGATCAAGGGAATCGATACTTTTGTCAATTTGTGAAGATCAACAATGATGGTATCCCAATCTGTGTGATTGAAGATCCCATGAATTAGGTTCATATTGATAATAATAAGTCATTTATTGATGATGTATGCATTATAAAATCATATCCCTCTTATAATATGAAATATAGTGCAGTTTTGCAAGGCAAAGTGAGGATTGAGTTATACTCTGTCACGACTCAAAATTTGAGGTCATAATAGCAACTACCGAGACTGGGCCTTGGTAGATATGCCAATTACCCAAAATAAAGTAGAAGGTGCAATCGTAGATAAAGAAAATAAAGAAGATTTTAAAAAAATTAAGTCCGGTCAATGCAAGTATAAGAGCAGCATCTAAAACATAACTGAATATGAAAATACATAGTTTGTCTCTAAATATTAAATAAAGGCATGAAAAAGATAGGAGGAGGTTCAAAAATCATCTCTCAACTCCAGAATGTGTCAGTACTTCGAATCAATACCAAAGTGCACATCAGCTGTCGCCTTGTACTAGAATTTTTATCGAAAGGGCACAGTAGAAGTGAATGCGGTCCACTTATACTCAGTAGGTATCGTAAACCGACTGTGAAAGGTAGAAAATAATACAAGTAAAGAATATTTTGAGCATATCACCCACAAATAGAAAAGTTTTCAAATGTTAGATCACACCGTCTCCAAACAGTTCTAATATATATATGTGTGTGTGTGTATGTGTGTGTGTGTGTGTAAGTCAATAGACACAGGCATTCACGAAAGTACATAAAAACTAATTACACGTCAAGTAACATATAAAGGAAACACATGGAATGCATATACAAAAGAAATGTAATGAATAATGAAGTGAATAGTTTGAAAGTCATCTCATGACTTTCTATATACACCTATCGAGCCTCAATGCTCCCAAAATAGGACCAATACTATCTCAGAATTTCAACCCACATTTTCGACATTCGTTCACGGATCAAAATTTGTATGAAAATATCTTATTTCCTTCAAAATAGTGCTCCTCAATGGTACCGTATCTCACGAATGTGTATGTATAACTGAGGATATAACGTTCACAATCAAATCAGTATAAAGATAAAAAATTCATTCAATACGTGCATAAGTGAGCCTAGAAATCAACTCAGTGCGTCAACATTTTCATGATATCAGTTTTAGTTTGGCACCACTGAAATAAATATACATATAAGACATCATTAATATCATATCAGCCCATAACTCAGGTGTATCTATCATGATAAATGCAAGCAATACTCAATAAGGCCTATAATATCTATTTAAGCCCCCACAACGAGCACCACATTATGCAAAAAGGCATTTAAATGCACAAGTAAGGTCAATGATGTCAAGTAAAGCCTCCATACGGATAACACGCAACATATAATATCACAAGTCAACAATAACAAGAATATAAGCCCTCACACGGGCATCACACAGTATATAATAGCTCAAAAAGTAATTCTCGTAGTTATTTTCTCGAAAATATAGCATACATTACTTGTTTATTAACTACCCATCCCAATATGAAGAAGTTAAGTCATAACCACCTTAAAGCATCGAAATCCAAGCCAAAAGTTCTTCAACACGGATCCTTTTCCTTTCAAACGGTCTCGAAATTGACTAAAACATACAAATGCAACATCTACCCATTATAAGAAAGTTAATGATACCCATATTATTCTTATTTAAATCAAGTTCAAAATGGGTTCGAAAAATAGGTTCGAAAATTAAAGGGGTAAAATTAAAATTTTATTTTAGAAACAAGTTTCCCAAGGTTATAGGAGTACAATTGAAAACTCACGCAAAAATGAGGTTTAAATTGAAGAAAAATTATTTTAAAGCTTTACCAGTAAAATCCTCAAAATCTCATTTGGAAGTCATGACTAAAGAATGTTTTTGGTGATGTAATCGATGTAAAGTAATTAAAATAAGATTTTGGAGTTTTTCCAATCTCAAATGGTGATGAAAATCCAAAAAATTATCTAAATCTGAAGCTCAAAGGTTCAAAAATGAAGGAAAATCATAAAAATGAACTATATATATTTTTCCAGCATTGGCTGTTTAAGCGGCTAGATGATCACTAAAGCGATCAACCTTAAGTGGCTGGTGAGCGCTAAGGCTACCTGGTCACTGTTGTTGGCTCCGCTAAAGCGGCCACCATCGCTAAAATAGCACACGCTAAAGTGATAAAGTGTCCACTTTAGCGATGGGGTGACTAGTCAAAATGACTGCTAAAGCGATGCTTTGCCGCTTAAGCGGCTACCGCGAAAGTAGTCTTTTGGACGCTAAAGCGTTTGGACCTTCAATTGCATCAACAACTTTGCTATTTTGTAAACTTATCGATAACCCTCCAAAATTCACTAAAAGTTCTGTGAACACAAACTATGCTACTAGGCTAAATTCACTGTACCCGATTCAATGGCAATGTCGGATTTTCCTCTGGGACTCTTTTAAGGTAAATTTTAATAGTTTTTAAATGGAGGATCGAAATGCAAAGTAAAGGTTCTGAACCCCAACCAACCTCGCTACTAACTCAAAATTGATATTTCAGATCTTATGAAACTGTCCAAATCATCATGCGATGCTCGAAATATTAAATATTAATCTAAGTCAACTACAGGACTTTCAAAGCCTCTAAAAAACTCAAACTCTCCCAAAACCCTCCTGAAGACATTAGAAATCGTGTCAACCATCCCCAAACTTTAAATATGTAGCAACTACGAAAAATGAAAAAAATGGTCAAATCACATATAAGTAAAATTTCAAAAATCAAATTATTGCATACTCTTAATCCAAGTCATATCCTTGATAGGTGGTTTATTTATTTGCATAATACACTTGATATTTTGACTTATATCAATTTGGAGTGGTGCCACTCATATGAAATTGTGATAAATTTCTAAAACACTCATGAATACTAGGGCATGTGCATGACCTCTAAGCGCTAGACCTCAATAATGACAAAGAAAGTACGAGTATAATGTGATAGATGAGACTCTAGACTTACAAAATAATTATTGGTTCATAGATATTCTAAACTTCACCAAGTACTTTATAAGTTTAATCTTATTTTATCTAGATCCGGTTCATAATCTGTGAAACACCATATTCAACGCATGACATTCATATGTGAAAACCTATCAAAACTTCTTACTTCATTCTAATTAGATTTCTTGACATTATTTTTGAGATATGTAGGAATTTTTAGAAAAAATAATTACTATCTCAAAAATAAGGTCAACATCTCATTCTTTGTTCTACATTAGCATGATTATTACTTTAATCACCTCGCTTTTATTAGTTAATTTGATATTAACTCTAGCGTTGGCTTTCAAAGGTGATTGTTTTTTTCAACTACTATTCGCTATCAAATTTATTGGTGGTTCTTTACTCATATTCCGTATATTAATAATAATATTAGATAGCCTTAAAGGCTAATGATCATAATCTAGCCTTGAATGGCTCGTATAAAGTTTAGGATAATGGAAAGCTTTAGCTCTTAGTCTTTGATCATTTCATTTCCTATATATTCTTCTTGGTTCATTTTAAAAAGAGCAGATCTTTAAGACAAATACTGTCTTTGAAATATATTGTGCTGAGTTTTCTTTCTTAAATTTTTATTTTATTTTTGTGTTCTTAGTTTATGCTTGAACAACTTATTGATTTCTGGGGATACCTCTATGTGAAATATCTTTAAGGACAGTGTTAATGATACGCCTCAAGTTATGTTAATTTCATACAAGTTTTGTGATTAGGTATTTTCTGTAAGATTACCAATAATAAGTGTGTGTATCATAAGTCTTGAAACAATTCACATATTATTATTTGCTTGCATGTTGATGATTTATCGATTTTTGACTCTAACATGAATGTTATTTGAGAAACTAAAATATTCTTAGTAGTAATTTTGATACAAAAGATCTTGGTGAGGCAGGTTTTATTCTAAGAATAAAATTACTAAAACATGTGATGAAAATTTTCTTGACCAGTCAAATTATATTAAAATTTTTCTAGAAAAAAATATGATTTTCTTGATTGAAAGCATATTGTAGCTCCTTTTGACTCAGGTGCTCAATTATTTCCTGTTTAAAGTGAAAATAATGTTATAAATCAAAAGAAATATGCTAGCTTAATTGGAAGTTTGAGATACATAACTGATTGTGCTAGATTTGATATTGCATAAGCAGTAGGAATAATTAACGAGTTTACTAGCACGCTAAATAATTAATATTGATCCATAACTAGAGTTATGTGATATTTAATTGGAATAAAACTTGTGTTTGTTCTATAAAAAATATCCTACTGTACTTGAAGGTTTTCTTTAATGTGGATTGGTATATCTTAACGTGATTTCTGTTTTACTATTGGTTATATATTTACTACGGGGGATGGATCTATTTGTTGAAAACCAAAAAATAAATTATTATTGCTAACTCTAATATGGAAGCTAAACTAATTGCATTAGCTTCAATTAGTGAGGAAGCAAATTGATTGACATTTTTATTATTTCAAATATCTCATTTTAAAAAATTAATTTCTACTAATTCAGTTCATTATGATAACAATGCTGCAATTGATAAAGTTCAAAATTATTATTAGAATGATAAATTTGTTGTGAAAGAACAAAGTGGTTTCCCATGTGGGACCACAATTGTATCTTGCTTGTTTCTCCAAGGCATTTAGTGCCTATATAATACTTTCTTTACTTCACATAAAATACACACAATTAATCTACTACTACTAAAAATTACTCTTTCTATTTTCTTCCCCATAAATGACCACATAAATGACATATATGTCAAGCTTACTCACCATCACTTATATACGTACAATAACAATAAAAATAAGGTTCAAAGTTGTCTGCACAATTGATTGCCAATTATTCAGTAATAATATGATTGAAAATTTTTTGGACTACATAATTAACACTTCTGGGTTACAATAATTTATAATTCTATTTAAATCTATTTGAGATAGTTATTTTATTTTTAAAGTATCATTATATCTAACTTATTAATCTTTTTTTGATAGTTTCACTATGTCAAATTTATCGAAACTTGAGTTTGTTGCATTGAACATTACCGCAAAGAATTATTTATCATGAGTCCTTGATGCTGAAATTCACCTTGATGCTAGAGGTCTATGGGATACTATTAAACAAGAAAATAACGCTTCTAGTCAAGATAAGGCGAAAGCTATGATTTTTCTTCGTCATCACCTCCACGAAGGATTAAAAACTGAATATTTAACTGTGAAAAATCCACTCGAATTATGGATCAACTTGAAGGACCGATATCACCACCTAAAATTGACGGTATTACCGAAAGCTAAATATGACTGGATATACCTTCGGTTTTAAGATTTTAAAACCGTGGTTGAGTATAATTCTGTTATTCATAAAGTAAGTTCAATATTAAGATTATGTGGAGAAACCATCACTGATGAGGACTAACTAGAAAAAACTTTTTTCACTTTTCATGCTTCTAATGTATTGCTACAACAACAATATCGTGAAAAGGGATTTAAGAAATATTCTGAATTAATTACATGTCTACTTGTGGCAGAGCAGAATAATACTTTATTAATGAAAAATCATGAAGCTCGTCCCACTAGACCTGCTTCATTCCCTGAAGCGAATGTTGTAGCAACGCATAATCAGCCTGCAGTAAGGCAAAATTATTATCGCAATCGTGATCGAGGTCATGATCGTGGACGTGGGTGAGGACGTGGCAGAGGGCAAAATAATTATCGTCATAATGGTGGTAATAAACAAGAGAATAATAAAGGTTCTCAAAATAATCCTTCAAAGGGTAAAATTAATATTTGTCACTGATGTGGTATGAAAGGACATTGGGCACGCGCTTGTCGTACACCTGATCATTTTGTCAAACTTTATCAAGCTTCCCTTAAAAGGAAAGAAAATAATGTGGAAGCACACTTGACCTTTCAAGGTAATGATGATGAAGCAGCTCCATCAAATAACGATATTGAGGCAAATCTTGCTTATAAAGATGATGACTTTAAGCGCTGAAGATTTTTATGAGGATATTGATTGAAGAACTGATCACCCTATTGAAAAAAAAATTATAACGAAAGTTATTATTTTCTTTTGTTTGCAATTATGTTTTTCTTTTTTATTAATGTACTATGTATTTCTAACTTCTACATTTCTAATGCAATTTCTTATGTTAGTTTTTTTTTTTTCAAATTTCTTATAGTATGCTTTTCTTTTTGAAGAATATGGAAATTCCCCAATCATCAGTTGGATCCAAAATCAATTACAATAATATATGTCTTATAGATAGTGCCACCACACATATTATTTTAAAGGATAAGAAATATTTTTCTTATTTGGTGATGAAAGAAGTCAATGTTAATACTATATCTGGTAGTACAAGATTAATTAAAGGCTCCGGAAAAGCTAATTTATTACTTTCCGAAGGAACAAATTTGATAATTGAGGAAGCATTATATTGTTGTAAGTCTCAAAGAAACTTATTAAGTTTCAAAGACATTCACCAAAATGGCTATCATATTGAGACTACAAATGATGAAAAGATTGAATATCTTTATATTACTACAATAATGTCGAGTAATAAATATATACTTGAAAAATTATCCGCGCTTTCTTCCGTCTTATACTACACAAGTATTAGCAGTGTTGAAACTCATGCCAGAGTAAATCAAAAATTAAATAATTCAAATAATTTTATTATTTGGTATGATCGGTTGGGTCATCCCGGTTCTAATATGATGTGCAAAATAATTGAGAATTCATATGGACACTCATTGAAGAATCAGGAGATTCTTCAATTTAAGGAATTCTCTTGTGCTGCATATTCTCAAGGCAAATTAATTACTAGACCATCAACAATTAAAGTGGGAATTGAATCCCTTGCATTTCTGAAACGTATACAGGGTGATATATGTGGGCCCATTCACCCTCCATATGGACCATTTAAGTATTATATGATTTTAATAGATGCATCAATAAGATGATCACATGTATGTTTATTATCAACTCGTAATTTGGCATTTGCGAGATTACTTGCTCAAATAATAAAGTTAAGAGCACAATTTTCAGATTATACAATAAAGACAATTCGTCTTGATAATGCGAGTGAATTTACTTCTCAAGTTTTTAATGATTATTGTGTATCAACTAGAATAACAATTGAACATCTGGTTGCACACGTTCATACTCAAAATGGTCTAGCAGAATCATTAATTAAACGCCTTCAATTAATCACTAGACCAATGCTTATAAGAACAAAACTTCCCATTTCGATTTGGGGTCATGCTATTTTGCATGCAACAGCTCTTATGCGGATAAGGACCACAAGTTATCATAAAGTCTCCCCATTATAATTGATTTTTGGTCAAGAGCTAAATATTTTCCATATAAGAGTTTTTTTATGTGCGGTATATGTTTCAATTACTCCACCACAACGCACAAAAATGGGTCCTCAAAGAAGGTTGAGAATATATATTGGGTATGAATCTCCTTCTATTATAAAATATTTGGAACCTATGACTGGAGATTTATTACGGCAAGATTTGCTGATTGCCATTTTAATGAAACAATATATCCAATATTAGGGGGAGAAAATAAGCAGTTAAAAAAGAAAATAAACTGGAATGCATTATCATTATCTCACTTAGATCCTCGTATAAATAAGTGTGAACTAGAAGTTCAAAACATATTTCATTTGCAAAATTGCAAATCAACTGCCAGATGCATTCACTGACCTATCAAAAGTTACAAAATCTCACATCCCAGCTGCTAACGCTCTCATTAGAGTTGATGTCCCAGTAGGACAATTGATTTCTACAAATGAGTCTAAACCACACTTAAAACGTGGTAGACCAATCGATTCTAAAGATAAAAATCCTCGAAAAAGAAGAGGAGAAAATGATCAAAATAATCATAATATGAAGGAAGCTACTCAAGGAGAGCAGCAAGACATAACAATGATAAAACCATAGAAGAGGTTCAGGTACCTAAAAATAATAGAAAGATCTCAGTCAGTTATGTCTCATCAAGAAAAATATGGAATTGAAATGATGTAATTGTCGACAAAATATTTGCTTGTAATGTTGTAAATGAAATAATGTAACAAGATAAGGATCTTGAACTAAAATATATCGAAGAATGTAGAAAGAGAAATGATTGGCCAAAATGGAAAGATGCAATCAAGATTGAATTGACTTTGCTTGAAAAGCATGAAGTTTTTGAACCTATGGTCCAAACACCTGAACGTATAAAGTTAGTGGGGTACAAATGGGTTTTTGTACAAAAACGAACTAAAAAAATTAAAGTCATCAAATATAAAGCATGAATTGTGGAACAGGGATTTTCACAAAGACCTGGCATTGATTATATGGAGACATATTCTCCGATGGTGGATGAAATCACCTTCAGGTATCTTATTAATTTGGCAGTTCGTGAAAAAATGTCGTCACAGCCTATTTATATGGATCATTAGACAGTGATATTTATAAGAAAATTCCTGAAGGATTCAAAATATTTGATATGTATGAAAATTCTCGAGAAAATTATTCAATCAAGCCTCAGAAATCCTTATACGGATTAAAACAATCATGACGTATGTGGTATAATCGCCTTACCGAATACATATTAAAAGAAGGGTATAAAAATGACCTAATCTGTCCTTGTGTCTTTATTAAAAGGTCTAGATCTGAATTTGTCATAATAGTTGTATATGTTGATGACTTGAATATCATTGGAACTCCTAGAGGAATGTTTGAAAAGGGAATTTGAAATGAAAGACCTCGGAAAGACAAAATTTTATCTTGGTCTACAAATTGAACATTTTACGAATGAAATTTTTGTCCGTCAATCCACATATACTGAAAATATTTTAAAGAGATTTTATATGAATAAAACACACTCATTAAGTACCCCGATGGTTGTACGATCACTTGATATTAATAAAGATCCATTTCGACCTCATGAAAATGATGAAAAACTTGTTGGTACTGAAATACCATATCTTAGTGTAATTGGGGCATTAATGTATCTTGCTAGTAATTCACGACCAGATATATCTTTTGCTATAAATTTATTAGCAAGATTTAGTTCTTCCCCAACATGAAGACATTGGAATGGTATTAAGCATATATTCAGATACCTCCGAGGAACTATTGATACGAACTATTTTATTCAAATGATCTGATCCGTAATTAATTGGTTATGCAGATGCAGGATATTTGTCTGACCCACATAAAAGTCGATCTCAGACAGGTTATTTATTTACATGTGGGGCACAGCTATATCATGATGTGCAACAAAATAAATCATGATTGCAATATCTTCAAATTATGCGAAGATAATAGCCATTCATGAAGCAGGTCGACAATGCGTCTGGTTGCGGTCAATAACTCAACACATCAAGGAAACATGTGGCCTTTCTTTGAAAAAGAATATTCCAATAATATTGTATGAAGACAACGCCGCATGCATAGCTCAATTAAGAGGAGGATACATCAAAGGAGACATAACAAAACACATTTCATCAAAATTATTTTTTACTCGTGATCTTCAAAAGACGGGTGAAATAGATGTTCAACAAGTTTGTTCAAGCGATAATCTAGTAGATATGTTCACTAAAGCACTGTCAACATCAACCTTTGAAAATTTAAGATACAAGAATGGAATATGTCGTCTTCTAGATATTAAGTGATGTTTTTATCGGGGGAGTAAATACGCGTTGCACTCTTTTTTCCTTAACCAAGGTTTTTATCCCACTGGATTTTTCCTGGTAAGGTTTTTAATGAGGTAGCAAATAATGCATATTATAGACAACTATGTATGCCCTATTCTTTTATACATGGGAATCCAGGGGGGAGTGTTGTAAAAGAACAAAGTGGTTTCCCATGTGGGACCACAACTGTAGCTTGCTTGTTTCTCCAAGGCATTTAATGCCTATATAATACCCCCTTTACTTCACATAAAAATATACACAATTAATCTACTACTACTAAAAATTACTCTTTATATATATATATATATATATTTCTCCTTCTTTTCTTTTAATAAGTTTTATTATTCGATCTTTATATTACAACAAAATTCAGATTTATAAAACACAGTAATGTGAGAATGTGAATCATATTTAACAAATGATATCATTAATGTTGATTATGTCAAATCTAGTGATAATCATGCAATCTACTGACTAAGGCCTTAGAAAGTGAAAAAATTTGAAACACATCGAGGGAAATGAAATTAAACCCTATAAATTCATGAGTCATATGTGAAGAAACTCAATCTACGGACTAGAGCTCCTATAGCCAGGTTTAATAAAAAAATGAATCACATGATGACTTGTTGTGAAATTGACTATTTTTCTCTTTCTATGATATGAGTGCACTTTTCCTATAATGGTTTTTGAGGGTTGGATTAAAAACTCTTAATGAAAATATGTAGCACATATGAATGGAGTGCTAAAACTTATGACAACGTTCTTGACAGTTGCACCTATGTGATTATTGAAGTAGGTTGCTTCCTATGAGAATTAGGTTTATTCTAAAAAAAAACACTTATGAAAATTGTGATAATGTGTTGGCTATAAATCAACACCTTGATCGTTATATGTAGGTAGTGATATTTTATTTACCTTAAGCAGTTATAATTCAAATCTGAGATTACTACTATTCTAGAATAAAAATTAGTATTTTATTAAGTAAAGGTTCAATGCAAAACACACCTTTATTATGCATAATAGTCTTCCTTCACCTGATAGACTCTTGTTTTAATATTAAAATGAGTAAAGCAATGTTGAGTTAGTAGCATTTTAATATTATTTCTATACAATATTATAGTGCATTGTGTTGACTTGAGACTTTGTGCAACATCTCCGAATCTATTGATGCCAATGTATGCCTACAATGTTTGGAGTTAGTCTAATTTAAGGGAAAGGGACGTGGTGCTTAATTATTTGTTTTGTATTTTGACATTACGGAGCATTTGGTTTTTAGTTAGTGATGGTTGAATTTTGTCATTATTTTTTTAAAATTCTTGTAACTTCCAACTTCATTCACTCATTATTATACGTTTTTATGTCTTGTAACTCACGTAATCGTTAGGCCGTTATCTACTCAATTTACTACTCCACATTCTTCCTATTCATTTCAAGAAAGAATTCTTCACCTATAAATAGTGGTGACCTTACATTATTTTGTGTATAAAAGTTAATAAAAAAAAAAGAGTTTATTTAGTTGAAGTAAAGGTGTCAATCGGGCCGATCTAGATCAAATCGATACCGGCCCAGTAATTATTACCGGATTGTGGGCCAAGCCAGGCCGATTTCTTTTCTTAATGGGCTTGTCCGTACCGGGCGCAACAGTATGGTCAAACGGTTTGTGACCGGCCCAGTACATTGTTTTACCATTTTTAATCGGGTTGGACCGGTTCAACCCATCCTAGTTCGAGTAATAGGCAAGTTACCGGTCCATGATGCTTAAAAAAAAAATTAAGTTTGAATTTTCATGATTTATTCAATATATACTATA
This sequence comes from Capsicum annuum, assembly GCF_002878395.1. Taxonomy (NCBI): domain Eukaryota; kingdom Viridiplantae; phylum Streptophyta; class Magnoliopsida; order Solanales; family Solanaceae; genus Capsicum; species Capsicum annuum. Next base: position 87,997 of record NW_025846342.1, on the reverse strand, counting down.
TATATATATGCACATATATACTATTAAATATGTTAAATAATAAACATACAACATATGTACATTACATATTATACTATTTTAGTAAACATATGTGTAGTACATTCAATTTTCACTTTAAAAAATACACATACATAAGTACCTTCAACATATATGAGTTTAACTATTATGTGAAATAATATACATACAAGTTATATACGTTATATATTATAGTACATTAGAAAAATGCATACAGATATATATATATACAATTAGTTGAAATACTTTTAGAAGCAATATACGTTCAATATATACTACTTAAAATACCACTTGAAAGTTGAAACATTATACAAGTTGAAATATTATACATACAACATATATACATATATATTACTTTAGAAAATATATACACATGTATATATTAAATTAATTTCAATATATACTAGTTTAGTCTATAAAAAATATATACACATATATACATATTATATATATGTGTGTGTGTGTGTGTGGAGAGGGGGGGATACTACTTAAAATACTAGTTGAAACAATATACATACAATATATATACATTACATCCATAGTACTTTAGAAAACATATAAACAAGTATACATTAAATATATACTACTTAAAATACTACTTGATACATTATACATACAACATATATACATCATATATATATAAATATATATATATATATATATATATATATAATATTACTTTAGAAAACATATACACATGTATACATTCATATATACTACTTTAGTCTATTGAAAATATATACACACATATATATACAATGTATACTGCTTAAAAGTTAAAACATATATACATTACCTATTATACTAATTCAGAAAATATATACACAACATATACACATTACATATTATAGTACTTTAGAAAATATACACACACATATACATACAATGTATACTACTTAATATAATAATACTTGAAGTCTTGAATATATATTCAAAAATTTACATACACTACTTAAAAGATAAACTTATATAATATTTTTATATGTCAATACTAGTTGGCTAAGTAATATTTACTAACATTATTTTTATTTTTTCATTATAACTTTATGTAAAATTTAATAGTAATACATTAAAAGTATTTAATTCAAATTAGATGTTCAATTTAAATGAAAAAAAATATGTAATATTATTTTTATTTTTTCATTATAACTTTATGTAAAATTTAATAGTAATACATTAAAAGTATTTGATTCAAATTAGACGTTCAATTTAAATGAAAAAAAATATGTAACGAATGAATGAATTATGAATCTTGTATTTTATTGGTTGCAATATGATCCAAAATTTATAAGTTACATATTTGACAATTCTATAAATATTGCATCATTTTTTTTCAACTCATTCATGTTAATATTAACGAAATTTATCATAGGACAGTCAAAATCAATGGGGCCAAAACCATGCATTGAACTTGATTGTGCTGAGTTCTCCCTTAAAGTCATAATTTCTTTAAGATTATGTTCGTCTGTCGGCTCCACCTCCATTCCTTAATTTCTCTATTTCTCTCGACAAACTAGAATATTCATAGCATTGTCTCCCAATGAGTGTCAGTTGTCTCCAAGCTTCTGTCGTCCCTGACTAAAAGCTCTCTCCGATGCAACAGTTGACATTGGGACATTCAATATATCTCTAACTAATTTTGAAAGCATGGGATATTAGCTTTCATTATTCTTCTTCTCTACGATCTTCTATCGGTTGTCGAAGATAATACTTAAGCTCTTCTCGAGAAAGTATTTTGTGTGATGAAGGAGGCATCCTGTCCCAGACATTTAAATCAAAAAAATAAACAAGATAACTACTATGTGTCTATCTCTTAGAAAATGATGGCTCCTCGGGAGCTTGGGAACCGAAATTGGAGTGATATTCGTTGGTAAGGCTTCATCAAGTAAACCGGCTTAATGGCTATATAATGCTTTCATGTAACTGTTAGCATTACCAATAGTCATAAACAAAGAAGGTTCTTCTTCAGGTTGTATCTCAAAAGCAGTATAAATAATAAAAGAAAATTCAGACATAGTATTATATTTCATATTTGAATTTATTATAGCATCAATCAAGTAAATTGGGGGAAACAGATAAAAATATTTTTAAAATTAAGTAATCATTGCAGCAATTGCTTCTTGGTAACCTTCTTTATTCTTATATTTGTTAAGCAAACAAGAAATGTCGTCTAAATAAGCTAAAATATTACAAACAGTAGGATAATAAGCACCAGAAAATTCAACTGTAGCTATATAAAAAAAATTCAAAAGTTTAACACGATCAGCAATTGCATCCCAATCAAAATCATGTAGCATACACTCAGAAAAAGAACCATAATATTGATTAAAAGTCATTGTAATAGGAATTTTATAAGTAAGACAAGTTCGTAAATAATTATAAGTAGCATTCCATCTAGTATCACATTCTTCAGGCATTAATTTCGGTCTAAGTCTATTTTGTTCACATTTAGTTTTAAATTCTTTTATTTTAATTTTTTAATTATTTCCTTGAATAAAGCCAACAACAAACCTAATCTTTTCAATATAAAGCTCAAACAATTCAAGACCATCTCTTACGATTAAATTATATATATGATAAGCACACTTAACATGAAATATTTCTAGTAACGTCAGAAAAAGTTCAACTTTTAACAAGTCAACAACAGTCTTGTTGTTAGATGTATTATCAAAAGATATACATAAAATTTTTCTTTCAATACCATTATATTTTGCAACTTTAGAAATAGATCCAGAAATAAATTTTGTGATGTGTTTACGTTCTTCATCATATAAAAATGCTAGAATACATTTTTGCATAATAAAATTACTATCTATCCAATGACAAGTAATTGTTAAATAATCATTTTTATTAACAGCACGATCAAGATTGGAAGTTAGAGCAACTCTATATGAAATATTTTTTAATATAATGCAGATAAATAATAAAACCTATTGTACATAGAGTCTAAAAATATCGGACCAACAAGTACTTCTAGGAATACCTGTAAATATGAAATTCTAAATTATCTGAATATAATGAATAAAAGCATTCGAAGAAGAAAAAGAGAAAGACAAACAACCCACAACTATCATTTTGGCTATTTCTTCTCAGTCATTCATTTTATTATAATTCTTAACTAATTGACCGATTGTTGGGTTGAATCTACTTTGAGTTGACCCACTAACAGTCTCACCATCTTGTGTCGTAGCTAACTCTATTGAGTATTTTTCTCGTAAATATCTCATCAATGCACCCGTACCTCCTTTATTACCTCCGATTTTATGCTTATATACCAATTCACAAATATTGCATTGGACCTTAGTTTCTCCTTCTATTTTCGTAAATAAATTTCATACAATATTAGTTCTTCTATGAGATCTTACGGGGGGCACAGGAAGGATGGGGAGGAAGATTAACCTATTCAGATCTAACATTAACATTACCGACTTTGGATTTGTCGCCAATATTATTATCATGTACATTTAAATCAACCGCGTATATTTCATTCTTTTCTACTATATCATAATTTTCTTGATCTTCTAAATAATTCATATCGTGAACACCTACACTTATTTCATTCTCAAATGGTTGACTAATTGGTACCGGAGGCACACGGGTATATCTAGTACTTGAACTACCTCTACCGGAAACGCCACCAATTCATTTTTTACTACCACTACCACTTCCAGGACAAAAAAATTTAACACTTTTACCGGCTTTTCTTAATTTATCCATATTATAAATTAAACTAATTTACTGAAAATACACAAAAATAATAAAAATAAATATTCAAAAAATAATATACTAATTAAAAATTAAAAGTAAGAGATGAAACAACAATACCAAAATTTTAAAGTATCCAAAAGTTGAGACTTTAGAATACTTCCACTTGATATTTGTAATTACAAAATTAAAAAATAAAATTGAGCTCATTAGAAGATAATTAGAATAATTTAGAGAGATTGAGACAGTGAGATTGTCTGAAAAATAGATTTTGAGTTGGGGTATTTATAGGAAAAAAAATTGGAATAAAAAGTCCTTTTTAAAAAAAAAATAAAAAAAAATCAAAAAATTGGTCATTTTTCTGTTGGGACAAGCTGCCAACGACATTATAGCCGTTGGGGCTTCTTTCCAACGGTCCATTGGCCCACTGCCAACGGTCCAATTTTGATTAAAAAGAATTATTATCGGGTCAGGCCGGTCAGGATAACCGGTGGGCCTAATACGATTTTGTTACTGGGCCGATCCAGCAGGCTGTTCAATTGAGATGGTTCAGCCCGAGATCGGAGGTCCAAGAACCGGCTGGCCCACCGGGCCGATCTATATCGGGTCGGTCTCGCTAATCTTCTTCAGGTTATATTTAAATTTCATGACCCATGAAGCATGATCACCTAGTGTTCTATATTATGTATTTTAGCAGTCTCTTAAATCACCAATGTTTCCCCAAAGTCGTATTGCAGCTTTAGTTAATTAGAAGAGTAGAAAAAAGAAGAGAAACATGCTGACAGGGAAGAAAAGATGAAAGATAAAACTAGCGTTTGATCATAGATTTTTAAATATTTTTGACAAACTACTTTGGAGTGAAGTTGTAGGTTAATAAGTTTCACCATGTATTAGAACCATAGTTTTTTTGTAAAAATATTTGACTTTTTTAAGAAAAAAAAATATGAAATATGAATTGAAACCCATAAAATCTAAAAAAACTATTAAAATTCTCATAAGTTTGTATAAATCATTTTATAATGAACATGTTTTATGGTCATTATATTTTGTTATTAAAAAAACTCATAAATTATAAGCTTCAACTGTTATCAACTTCACCTACATGCATAAATGCGTACATTTTCATTAGTTCGCCAAGAAACAAGAATTAGTGGGTGGGATGGGGATTGAGGGGAGGATTGTATAAAATATAAAACATTGAGGTAAATTTTTATATTTTATAAAATACCCAAAAATTAGAATTTAGCTCAAAAAAAATACTCTTTTCTAGTTTTTGGAAATATAATTGTTTTTGTCAAATTTTTATCAAAAAATGACAAATTGCATGATCAAATAATTTTTGTCTAAGACTTTTTCAAAAATTACTTACTTTTTTACGATCAAACGGATTGAAAGCCAAAATAACAATAAAAAGGGAAAAAACCGAAAGAAGAGATAGAGATGTTGAAGAAATAGTTATACAAATGGCACAACATATAAGGGTCGTTTAGTGTGAGGTATTAAAACATATAGTCCCGGGATAAAATAATAGTCCCGGAATAAAAAATTTCATGCTATATTTGGTTGTCAAATTCAGGATAACTTATTCCGGGATTAACACATAGTATAGGGATAAGTTATCCCACCCAAGGAGTGGTATAAATAATCCCACCATATTTTAACTTGGAATAAAGTCATAAAATGACAAAATTACCCTCCAAATCCTTTAATTATCATTTTTCATATATATATATATATATATATATATATATATATATAACTTTACTACTATATATAAGAGATAACACGAGATTTTGATAGTCATTACATTAATTTTTTTTTGATAATTTTATCCCTAATTTGAACTTTAATTACTCTACAAATTTTTACTCATATTGGTAAATTTGAATAATTATATGGGCTATATATATATATATATATATATATATATAAGAGAGAACGTGGGATTTTGATTGTCCTTACATTAAATTTTTTTGATAATTTTATCTTTAATTTAAATTTTAATTGCTCTACAAGTTTTCGTTCATTTTGGTAAATTTGAAAAATTATGTGGACTTAACATTTTATACAATCAAATTCAAAATTGATCCAAGGGTTTATTGTCTATGTGTTTTGTAATTATTAATCTTACTTCAAATTTTTATTTTTCCTAACAAATTTATCATGGACAAGTAATTAAAGTATCTTGACATTCCCTTTCTAACTTAGTACATGCTTAATTATTAAATAAATTTTTTTTATATATATAGTTAATCATGTTTGAAAATTTAATTTTTTTAAAAAATACAATTAAACTTTCCAAATATTAATGACACTAAATAATGTAAGATGAGAGTAATTCTTTTTCACATTTTTTGATGATGAATCTTTTTTTAAAAAAATGAAATTATCAACATTTTATAGAATTTAAGGCAAACTAAGTAATTTAACATGAAATATTAAGCTAAATAAGGCAAAAGATATTTTTGTAAACAAACTATCTATTCTTAGAAAGGATGTAGTGCCTATCATTTTTAGTACCACAAACCAAACAATAATCACTAAAAAATAATACCAGGATAACTTATCCCAGAACAACTAATCCCAGTATAACTAATCTCAGCATAACTTGTTTCCCAACTAAACGACCCCTATGAGTCTAGAGTTTAGAATTCGTTTGACCATGTAAGACGAAATTATGATTTGAAATCATGTTAGATGGAGTTGAAATTTTGTTGAACACATAATTTAAACTCTTTAAATTATATATTTTCTACATAAAAATCTCATAAGTTGTGAAAACTATTAAAATTGCTCCAATTCTTTATACAATTTTACCAAATAAGTAAAAGTTCATAACAATAATATAATACACTATCACAAAGTTTTTCTAAAAAAACAATATTTATCGATTAAATTTTAATTCAATAAAAAAGTAAAATTGAACACGAGTGATAGTATACTACTACAACAACAACAACAACATACTCAGTGTATTCCCACCTAGTGGGGTCTGGGGAGGATAGAGTGTACGCAAACCAGACCATTACCTCAGGAGAAGTAGAGATGTTGTTTCCGATAGACCCCCGACTTAAGACCGATAACAATATAACAAACACAAAAGATAAGTGCATATAACTAGTATGGTACGCAAAACAAACTAACAGTATAACAAACACGAGTGATATTATACTACTCTTTCATATAATCCTCCCATAGGTACGGATATCTCATCACAGAGTATGCGTTTCTCCAACATATCAACTATAAATTTCGTTTACATATCAAATAAATGATTGATGATTATAAATAGTGATTTTTTTTTTTTTTTACAAAACATAAACTTGGAGGTCCATTTTTATATTTGAAAAATCTAAAATTATGATATGAAATTTTCATATCATGTTTTTTGAAAAATTTGAGATTTCTTCTTATGATTTGAAAATCACGAGATGAAATCACATGTTCAAACACCTACTAAATGACTCTGAGAAAAAAAAGGTAAAGTGACAGAAATAATATGGAAAAATAAAATTGACAAAAATTAGTAATAGCATACTAAAAAAAATTGCGCTATCTGAGACTTTGTTGACAATTCTCGTTAAAATTCTGTTACCGAAGTATCATTTCTTTTTTTTAAAAAAAAGAATAACTTTTAAATAACACAAAAAGGTGCCCTGTGCAGTTTCAATATTCACTACCTTTTGGTCGCTCCAAGAATTCATTAAAGTTATTTACTTCACGTTTTAGTTATGGATAAATTATAAAAAATTAAAATTATTTATGCAATGAATATAATAATATAAAAATAGTTATTATGCTATGAAAAATATAATCAAAGCTTATACAATAATAATAATAATAATAATACAAAAGTTGTTATGAAAAATTGGCCTTTACTTTGAAAACTCTTGTCCACAGGTTACTAATATTCGTATTCCAAATGATGCATTGCTAAAACAAATTATTACTCCATTTGTCTTTTTTATTTTGTTTTAAAAAAATATCATCTTTTTATTATTAAAAATAATTTAACTTGAAAATTTCTTCTTATTCGTAAAGTCATAGTCACACAAATAGTCAAAAGCTTTTCAGAACCACAAATTTCAACTTTCATTGTCATGCCAGTTAAACTAGTTGACAATAGTTTTTTTCTCCCAACTTTATCAATAATAAAAGTTTGCGAAAAATTATTTCTATAAAAAAATCAAAGAATAAAATATTTAGCTTATTTTTTTAAAAAATATACTATCTTTTACTTCTCTTTTTCCCAAAAAATGAATATAATTAATTTCTAAGATAATGAAACATATAATCTAGTTTAAATTTTTATGAAAAATAATATACACACGGTATCCATTTGAGTGTCTTATTTTTTTAAAAAGAAAATAATTATAATGATTCATTTTTGAAATAACAAAATATACAAGATTTAGCTAATGCTTACTCGAAAAATATATCATCCCTATCAATTTAAGTGTTTACTTTTCTAGTTGTCTTAGAAATTCTATTTTTTGTTATCTTAGAAGTGAAAAAAAGCAAGACACTTAAATTGATTCGCTAAATCTTATATTGTTGGTTGTCTTAGAAGGTGTAATGACCTTATTTGTCGTTATGTATAAACTTTTCATTTAAAATTTCATGTTAAAATTCTTTTCGGATTTTAAGTTATAAAGTTTAGATTAGGCTAGTTTCCTACGAAACCAAAACAAGATATGGTCTAAAAAAATTTGAGAATAATTCGGACAGGTGTTTGAGTTGATTTTTAGTTAGCTAAGACAATAAAGAATCCGTAGTAATCTATGGAATCTAATTTGAGTAAGTTGATTTTTAGTTAGCTAAGACAATAAAGAATCCGTAGTAATCTATGGAATCTAATTTGAGTAAGTAAAACTCCTGACATTGATCTTACCGTATAGGGCATTATTTGAAATGTCCCGGTATTAAGGTGTGTTGCAAAATTGAATTTTTGGGGTAAGACTAAACTTTTTGCTCCATCGACACTGCTATAGTAATATGCATGTCTCAATAGAGACGTATCGCTATAGCGACGGTCAACTCAGTCAATGACTTTTATAGTGGTAGGTGTTGCTATACCGACGAAAGTCACAGTTTTATGTTTAAAATTTCCAAAATATTATATTTTCTAAAAATCATTTTGGGGCAAAGGAGGAGCGATTGGGCGATTTCGATTAGATTTTCTCTGTTAGGCATCGTTAAGGTAAGAATTTCATTCTCGTTATCTAGTAATTGTTGATTTAGCTTTAGAATTGCTAAATTACAGAGTTCGAGAGGGTTTTAGGGCTAATTTTAGTTATTTTCTGATGCAAGAGAACGAATTAAGTAATAAGTTAATGGATTATGACTATTAATGATTAATTTATCCCTTGCACTCCGTTAATTCACTAATAATTCATGAAATTGGTAATTTTAGGTGAATTACGATAGAAAGCCCTAGAACAGAAAGAAAATGGTCATGAACTTGTACTTAGGGGTTGGGTGTGAGTTCTAATTTTCAACATGGTAAGTCATTTAATTATGTGTTTATATGCGTGTTCTAGACTAAGAGCAAGCGAAAATTACATGGAAGGAAAAAACTTTGGCTTAGAGGAGTTGTGCAAGCTTGATTCGAGGTAGGTGATGGTATTGCAGTTTAATTTAATTTATACTATATGTGAATGTTAACTAATTTATAGTGTGGCTTGTTAGTGTGTGTTGTTTGGTGTGGTCAGTACAAGTGATTTTATATATTGTATGATTTTGACCCACCTTATTATTAAATGTGGATTATTCGATATTTGAAATGTTTTCACAGGTTATTGGCGAAATAAGGTTGACCGACAATTGCGACCGAGGTCTTAGTACATGGATAGAATTTTTCGCTACAGGTCATGACTAGAGGGGTATGTATGTACGAGGGTCAGGTGAGTTTGACAATTTCTCGAGCAAACTGAAAATAAATAATTATATATATACGCTTGATAATCATTTACTTGTCCTGACATGTCTTCATTTGGATTGACTGATCGTGACTTAGTGATATTTTATTGACTTGCTGATTTTAATCCTAACTACTTATTTGGTGTTGATATGCTAAGTATATGTTAGTTTTGAGCACTGATTAACTTGTTGTACTATATTTTAGTTAAGTGTTTGTATTGTCATCTTGGGTTGGCTAAATGACCCCACCAACACACTATTATTTTCTTATGTGCTGATACTGTACTTGTCCTTAATTTTGTGAGTGCGGCGCATATTCTAGCGGCTCCTACGAGACCTCGCTTGTGATTTCAGATTTCAGGGTGAGCAACATATCCAGGCTACTATGAGATTTTTTCCTTTATGGCATAGCCCTTTGTTTTGGACATTATGCAATTTCTTTTAGTTTTGGGTTGCATTCCCTTCTAGATAATTTTAAATATTTTGGTAAAGATGACTTTTGGGTCCTCCGGATAGGTCTTGTTTAAGTACAATGTTTCGCAAATAATGCACTTTTAATTTTGTTTTAGATTTGGATAATTATTGATGAATTAGTTCTGATTATTTCTTTTAAGTGTTGATTATGGGTTAGTTTTTGGGGTAGTTAGTTCTCCCACTGAGTGAGTAGTGTGGGTGTCACTCTAAAGGATTTGGGTCGTGGCAAAGTTGGTATAAGATCCTAGGTTCGAATTATGCTACTCAGTTATTGGATACTGCGCAGGACGATTTGACACTATGTCAAAGGATTGAATTGTGATCTTTAGGTTTTTTGGTGCAAATGACTTCTGCAGAAAAGGGTATTAATAAAGTGTCAGATTATGTGAAGAAGTTAGAGGGGGTTATGCAAGCAGATCAGGCTAAGATGTTAGCAAAGAAGTCCCACACTGAAGAGAATTTAAGTGAATCTTACTCTAAGATCCACGTTCAATAGGTCTATTCGTCCTACCTGATTCAGTCAACCTTACCAGCTTCTACTATGGGTTCAGCGAAGGTATTTTCTCAGCATCAGATTGTTAGAGTCTAAGAGGATTCTTACTCTTCTACTAATCGGCCCTCTCTTGAGCGGGGATGTTACTATAGCGGTGTTGTTGTCACTTGAACAGAGAGTGTCTTTTGAGACAGACGAATGTCCAGGCGCAATAGAAAACTCAGACTATACTTCCAACGGGTAGAGGGGTAAAAGATTATGGTAAGGGTCATCCACAATATGGATAGGAAATCAGGTAGGTGGTTGGGGTAGTCAAGGAAATGGCGACATGGAGGAGGAGCGCAACTAAAAAAAGTTTTAGCTCAGATTGATGACTGGACTCACTATCATGCATTTTTGGAAAAGATTGATGTAAAAGCTTCTGATGTGATGATCACAAGTACTATTTTTGTTTATGATCAAATGAATTCTATTTTACGTGATCTAAGGTCTACTTATTTTGATATATCTGTTCAATTTGCGGTGGGTTTAAATCTAGTTTGTAATGTATTTGATTACCTTGTTTATGTGTCTACTCCGTTTGGTGAGTCTGTGGTAGTAACCCATGTTTACCGTTTTTCTTCTGTATTATTTGTGGGTTTTCAAACTTGAGTAGACTTGGCTATTCTGAATATGTTTTATTTGATGGAATTCTGGGTATGACCTAATTATCTTCATATCACGTTGTTTTTAAACTGTAATGCTAAGACAATGACTTTATGTCACGACCCAAACCAAGGCTCTGTCCATGACGAGCATCCCGAACCAAGAGGGCTCGAGAGCCCTTCTGTAACTGGCAATAATAAACACAATTCATATACTATATGACAAATGCGAAAATACATAACAATATGAAAACATGGTCACAATCTTACTTCAACTGAACGATATGAAATTTGATTTAAAAACCTTCAAAAATACATGACACCAGTCTACGAAATCTATAACAATTTTGAAACAATATATGTCTGAAACTGGGACAAGGCCCCCAGTCGGACCATGATTCAAAATAAAATAACAATGACTTATAACTAGGCCTTCCGAAATAAGGGAGGCTCACCAACTGCAACTTCTAACCAAATAATTCTACTGCTTAGTGAAACCCTGGGACTGTGCCTCAAATCTTGAAATATAGGGGGTCAATACAAATGTACTGGTACGCACAACAATCCAAAAATAGAGTATGCATTTTTATAAAACATAGGTGAGAGCATTTCACAAATCATATATCATCTTGAAATAGTTGAAAACACATGGGCATAATCTGAAACCTTCAAAACACAATCCGCAATTCATGACTCTACTCTTTGTCTTACTTCTGAGCCAGATGGTACACCCTACAACTCTGCTATTCTGCGGGCTATATGGTATCTGCCCTTAACTTGGCAACCAAGCCCCCAACCCAAGTTTGTTGCAAGGATTAGAGTCTCTGCTTCTCTACTACGCCATTGGTCCATCGCCAGCATACAATTTCTCTTTCGGGTATTATAAATCTGTGTCGACAAATCACGATTTCCAGCAATGGTTGTTTGACTCGTGCCTTCTTCGGGTAACCATCTAACTCTCTTAAGCACAATTTTAGATTCTTTAAACCATATCTTCTTTGAAAAGTTCTTTCTTTCTTAATATCATTCGGGAACATCTAAAATAGGGTATCCGTATACCCAGACTTGCAAGTCATGTCACACATCTGTACTGCCCTTATCTTACTTCAAAGATGGTGATTGACCACCCAAAATAACTCAATTATCAAACGAAAATTCACCATTCAAAATCAACAATTTTCTCTGTAATGCTTTTATCTACGGTGGTCTTCTCTTCTTTTAACTTAAAACCATTCTTATGGAATAACATGATTGTTCACAACACAAGTTGAACACCTTATCATTAAAAGATAAAACAATTTGTACATAGTAATTCATCAACAGTCTCAAGCTCTTCACAATTTATAAGATCAATTCACAACTTATGAAATTCGTGGAATTTGTAGTAAAAGAGAAAACAGAACGTCCCATGATCTCATTAATTTATTAATGTTAACATCACAAGATCGCAAGAAAATAATTCAAGTTTAAAGCACTACATCACAATCTCCAC
>NW_025846342.1:60642-75155 GCF_002878395.1 Capsicum annuum | reverse complement strand
ATATATATATATATATATATATATACTTCAAAACAAATTTAAAAATAGTAAAATCTATGCCCATGAGGTTTAGGATAGTCCCACATACCTTAATCGATGAAGAATTCGCAAAGAATTGATCCCTTGAGATTGAATGCTTAACCCTAAGTTGTTTTTATCCTATTGTACTCTTGAAAGATGAATTAGGGATTTAGAAAGATTTGAAAACATTATTAATAAGCTTAATTTCATTCAAGGATGATTAGGGGCGGTTTTGGAATGTAAAAAGACTTGTTTTGGACGCATTGCCTATGGCCTAAGCTAGGCAGTGCCACACATTGTCCATCGCCCAAAATAGGCTAGGCGTCACATTTTCCATTGCCCAAAATGGGTTAGGTGATGCATTGCCCATGGCACAACAATTCCAGTAGTCTTAGGTGATTACTAGGCGAAGCACTCCACTTTGCAAAGTCATAACTTTTCGCTCGGGTATCAGATTGAGGTTAAATTGGTATCATTGGAAAGCTACTTCGAAGACCTTTCATTTGATATAAGTAGGCCCTCTAACTGGTCATATTCTAGGAGTAATAGTCGATGGAAGTTGACCCACATTGAAACATTTACTAAAACTTAATCGATAGAAATAATTTCAACTTGTCTTAGAGTTAAGAGGTATTTGTGACCTCAATTCATATCCAAAGGTATTCCCACACTATAGAATTGATCATAACACATATATTAACAATGAATCATTTGGTTCGGGTCTATACGCATAGGAACGATGGTCTAAATTCTAGCCTGAAGGTACGGGGTGTTACATTATCTCCCTCTTGGGATATTCATCCTCGAATGAAGGGTAGGGACTTTTTGAAGATCTACAAGTATGAAATAAGGAATGTAACCTCACAAAGGCATCATACGATCTTCATGATAACCCCTAGGGAAACGGGTAACACGAAACATGAGATAACGAAACTTGACATCAACATGATTTTGTCATGTGTTTTATGGCACATGATCAAAACATTGTAAGACATGAATTTTACAAAGAGTCCTCGGCCGGATTTAGATTGGTACAAAACATGAGATAAGATTTTCGCGGGATATAAGAATATTAGCATTCTCCATCTTACAAGATACAATGAAAAGACTTAAACTTAGAGACACTACTTGTCTAAGCCCCAAACAATAAATTACATGCCTCATCGTTCCCAACTTACAATTCTCCCCATACCCATATAACCACACAAGTTTGAGTCCCACTATAATATACTTCTATGTTGAAGCCTCACTAGGAGGAAAAGATGCTAACTTAAACTACGGGACCCTGTACTCTACATCATATCCAGAAATCATTTCACCTCATCACTATAATCCAACAACCTCAAGTCTTAATTCAAGGACTACTAACCACATGGCATATTGGTTTGTGGTTTCATCAATCACAACATTCAAGCCTATCATTACTACTCTTACTTCATGGATTTCCCCACTAAGACAAGCAAATTCTATCACTCTCACCAAGGTTTTTGCCACATTTCTCCTTCCCAACTATTTCACTTAACAAAAGTTCATCTCCTTCTTTATCCTTCTCCTATAACCTTAGCCAAAGAAACCATATAAAAAATTTTCACCTTCTAGAACATCTATTCCCCTAACTAAAACATCACTATGCTTCCACAACCACCTTCATACTAACATACGGAGGGTCATTGAGGGACCCGAGCATAAATATCATGAATGGAATTAACACTTATCAAACCATAACTTATACTTATCGCACTACTCAAGGAGAAACATGAGGTGAAGATACAATAGAATGGACATAAAATGCTTCATACATCAAGTGTCTAGATCATAAGTAGAGAGTAGTCTGGCATAAACTCAACATAGCATGATTCCTGAGGGCAGACCATAGCGAGAAACATGAGTGCTTACAACATGAGTCGTATAACATAAGTTTAGAATTTTTAAATTCAACAACTGAGACAAAAACTTTTACTCGAAGCTATCACTTCTCATTTTCAGAGATGAAATAGTCATAAGTTAGCATAAACTCTATCACTTTGGCTAATCCCAGCATAAAATGAATCATTATCATATGAAAACATAGTTCCCTAGAACCAAGCATGATTTGGGATACAAATTTATGGATCATGAACATTATATCATAGAGCTTGAATACATGAAAGGCTGGATTTACTGAGACATTATTGATTCTAGTTTGGAGGTCGGATCATAACATAAGTTACATTGAGTGCTCAAACCTTAGACATAGGAGGGGCTTAAATACATAAGACATTGGTAGAATGACCTCTTAAATTGAAGTAGGAGAAACATGCATCATAACTCCTCCCCGCAACTTGCCACACTGAGAAAAAATTGGGAACTACCTTAATCCATCATCTCCTCCTTAGATCAAAGTTAAAATCCTAAACTTGCAGTCGTACCTTCACATCAAAATCCATAGCCACAACTCTCAACATAAAAAGGTATCTCACCATACACATAAGCGCTAAACTCTCTCTGATAAACTATACTCTGAAAGCCTCACTTTTCAAAAGTGCTACTCTTAGCTCTCGCTAGCCTCTATAACCATCACTCTACAACTCCCACTCTCAAGAGCATATGCCTCTACACTCTTTATCACAAAAGGGTACCAGTATACATATGAACACAAACTTTCCTCCATAATTTTTTATACAAGGACACTAAATTCATTCTAAGACATCCCCTTCAGGTACACTAATCCTAACATCCTCCAACCCCCAAAGTCATCTAATTATGGATAACATTATCATGGGCATAGACATCCACACTTCTAGACACATAACGCTTCATCTTCAACTCCTTAGAATATTTAGCATTACACCTCTAATCACATAACTTGCAACTTAACAAAATTTGTAAAACTATACGAAAGGCACATATTGGCTACCTATATTTCCTCAATTCAACTCTACAAAACACCATATAACAACTCCATAGACTTATCCATACTAAGGAAACTTGCAAACATAGACTGGGCGTATCTGACACTCATACACATAAAATCTTATCTAACAATATGCTACCGGTGGACAACTTATGACTATACTTACGCCCTTATCCTCTTAATGACTCGACCACAATTCATCATTCTTAACACTAATCTTCATGACTACATATATATATATATATCATAATTTTTCACTCCTTATTTTGCAAGTTGCCAACTTAGGCTATTTCAAAGATTACATCAAGCCAACTAAATTTTTTTCTATTTTTTCCACAAAACGTGCACTATTAATCTTGAGCTACTATTCTTACCACTACACTCCATATCTAAAGTTCAAGCCTATTGTCTAACAACACCAATCATATGAAGCATTCCATACAATATACTAATAAATCGAAGAAACATTAACCTAAGTCTCTTATTTCACTTAACTATGGCCCATAATTTCATCTTCTCCACGATATTAGTACTACGCCTCCAAATCTACTACATACCTTCTCACATGTACTACTAGTTTAAACTACTAGAGAAAAGACAAATCAAGGGGGTAAATTCATAATAGGGATAGTCGATCTTAATCTTATAACATAACCCATTGCGATCATATCAATATATTCCACTTTCTCACGTCGTGGTTACTTACCCATGCATACATCACAACTACCTTCAAAATTTCATATACAATAATGAGCCTATACTTATAATTTATTGGCTAATCTAACCCTTTTTATTTATAGCGTATAATTATTTTCTACAACCAATATGACTATCCGTCCTGAGATCCTTCCTTATTTTATATAATTAATAACAATCATAGTCAATCACTATAAAATGGCAAATCATTCCTTAATCAACGGTTATACAACTAAAACTATTTATTTACACAAAAGTCATCCTCACTCTGACTTCTAACCTTGTGACTTCATATCACTAACTTCTTGGCCCAATCTCATTGCCAATAGGTCATGACACTTTAGCATATACTACTACTCGGGTAAAAGTACAGTCCCAATATTCTGCTACACATCATTACCCTTATGCATGACATCTGTAACAAGAATTTTAAAAGGTACTAGATACACTTAATACCTCAGGCTGAAAAGCATGATTTCATCAAGATCAAAGTTTACACTAGAATCAATATACCTTGAAGCACTAACAGACTCCTCTCAAGTCCTTGTGCAATTTCATAATCTTTATGATTCAATTAGAAGAGACCACCTCATCTAGGCTCAAAGATTCTACACTTGAATCGACTCAACAAGGAGACCTAGTAAACAAAATTAGAGTAAAGAAGGAATTTGGACAACTTCCAAATGGACAACACAATGGCATGATTTAGAACTTGAAGAAAAGTGAAATATTCCTAAACGCCTTGTAGCCTCCTACTTATAAATATGGCGCGCTACACACCCATAAATAAGACTCTACGCGATGTAATTTTACAGATGCCCTGGGACCATGAACCGTGCTCTGATACCAAGTTTATCACGATCCAAATTGAGGCCCTTTCCATGAAGGGCATCCCAAACCAAGAGGTCCCGAGAGCCCTTTTCTAACTGCTAATCCTATACACAATTCATATATTATATGACAAATACAAAAATACATATCAATACGGAAACATGTTCACAATCTTATTTCAACTAAACAATATGAAATTTGATTTATAAACCTTCGAAAATACATGACACTAGTCTGCGAAATCTCTAACAATTCTAAAACAACATATGTCTAAAACTGGGACAAGGACCCCAGTCAGACCATGATTCAAAATAAAATAATAATGACTTATGACTAGGCCTTCCAAAATAAGAGAAGCTCATCAACTACAACTTTTGACCAAATAACTCTACTGCTTAGCGGAACCCAGGGACTGTGCCTCAAATCTTAAAATATAGGGGGTCAATACAGATGTACTGTTACGCAGAACAATCTAAAAACAAAGTATGCATTTTTATAAAACATAGGTGAAAACATTTCATAAATCATATATCATCTTGAAAAAGTTGAAAACACATGGGCATAATTTGAAACCTTCAAAACACAATCTGCAATTCATGACTCTACTCTTTGTTTTACTTCTGAGCCAGATGGTACACCCTACAACTCTGCTACTCCACAGGCTATATGGATGTAATACCCCATACTTTTCCTAGCTTGAAAAGTTTTCCTAGAATGTTAGAAGCTTTCTTTGAAAGATGAATCCACTTTTTTACACGTGGTATTTTCAAGATTTTCAGTTTTTTCATGTGAGAAATTCAATAAGCTTTCCATCGATACTAAATTTGCCCAAATCCGACACCCGGATGAAGAGTTAGAGACTTTTTAGTGAGATAGTGTATCACCTGAGCCTTCAGCGCGTCGCGGAGATAGCTCAAATGGCAATTGTCAATTTCCAGTGTTTCTCCACGATAGTGGCACATCAAGCCAAACTTCCAAATCTCAAACAAGGTGGAAACGCGATAGCTCCTCGTCGCCCTACCATGTAGATTCCCAATTGTCGAATTCCAATGACTTGGCGCGATAGTGGCGCGTCGCGCCAAGGATGAAAATTGGGAAATTTTCTCAGAAATTAAATACGTGTCCTAGTATTAAAAGGGTCAATTTTCCACCCTATATAAGCCTTATAACACGAGATTTGACCATAATTTAGCAACTTATACTCAATTACTCTAAAAAACTCTCAAGAACAAGCCCTAGGGTTTTTATAGAAGATTCAATTCCAAGGGAATTCACATCAAATTTCAATAATCTCGCTGTCAATCTTCATATAATCACAAGTTAAGGTATACGTAGTGTTCATTTATGGACTCCCTTTGTCCATGAAGCCCAAGAATCTCTTTTCTAAGTTTAAGTCTATGGATTTCTTTATAAATTTCATGTTGGGTTTGCTTTGTTTATGTTGAGAATGATCAATTGAATTCAAATCCATGTTGGGTGATTAATTTTATATGGAATTAAGTTGTATAGAATTATATTCATGTGAACCTATAAAAAAACCCTAGGATGATGAAAGTAGAGATGAATCATAATGCTTGATTGTTGTATAATGTTGTTTGCACATTCTATGTCTATTATGTGTTTAATTAAATGCCTAGATAAAGGAAACATGCCCAACTAGTCTGATATCATGAAATCATGTACAAGTTTATGCATATCACATGTATGATAAAAAGCTTCAATATATGAATTATGAATTGTGTTGTTGGTCATGTATTCAAGTAAGTCATGCTATGTCAGTTTCTTTCCATTGAGTCTTGGGGGTACTTGTACCTAACAATTTAGCATGTGCCTAGAGTTATGTAATGTTTTCAAGATACTCTCAGTCAAGCCATGATCCATAGAACTCAGTCAGTTATGTGACTCAGGAAAACCCAAAAATTTCAGTAATCTCAGAAGATCAGTAATCTCAGTGATCTTAGTACTCAGTAATCTCAGCAATTTAAGTATTCCTAGTCAATCTCAGTAACTTCAGTATTCTCAATCAGTCCTCAAAAATCAGTACACTCCGTCAGTCAACAAAACTCAATAAATTCAGTTTAGCTCCACTAAAAATACCACTAGTATCAATTCAGTTCAGCTAATCACTTTAGTTTAGTTAATCAATTCGACTCAATTAATCAGTTCAGTGTCTTTTAGATGGGAGTAGGATTCAACACCGAGCGAGCCTAGGGATGAGGACTCACCCGCTAGATAGGACTGAGATCCCTAGAAGTAATCCCTAAGTTCCAAAACTACGTAGTCAGTGTAGGTACGAGATGTCACCAGTTAGATAGGACTAACATACTAAGGGGTCACCCGTTAGCATATTTAAATGTATAGGACTGATCCCAGGAGTCACCCTCTAGATTAGGACTGACTCTACAACAGTTGTCTTTACCAGTGGCGTAGTACTGACACCCTTGCAGCTGGGGTTATGGGTTGGACCCCAGTTAGCTTAGTATGGGACATGTCGGTTAGATGAATAAATCCCACAGTTTCAGTTACCAAAATTAGGACTGTCAGATACAGTCGATTCAGCTCAATAATATAGATTTAAAATTGTCAGATACAGTCAATCCTTATCATTATAAATAGACTACGAGATCACCCATTAGATAGGACTGATCTTAACTATGGTCAATCATTAGCAACATAATCAGATTCAGAGATCACCCGCTAGGTAGGACTGATCTCAGACTAAGTCAAATCTTCTTTATTATCAGTGTACTCAGAGATCCCCCACTAGATAGGATTGATCTCAAATTTAGTTACTCAAATACAGTATAAAACTTATCTAGTTCCATCAGATTCAGGACTGTCAGACACAGTCACTCATGTTATCAGTTATCAGAACATATGTAATCAGTCTTCAGCTTCAGTACTATTAGATACAGTCAACCAGACTAGTTTTTCATAATCAGAACTGTTAAACACAGTTATCTATGTATCAGTAACATAGTATCAGTCCCTCAGTATTTAGTAATATAGTATTCAGTCCCAACACGATCTCAGTTACAGTTATGTAGTCATGCATGTATTCTCGCATTTATGTTAGTCAGTTAGTTATATTTGTTCATGCATATGAACCCCATGCATTTAGCGTACCTCACTTGCATACCAGTACATTTAAAGTACTGACGGATTCGCGCTATGGTGTCTTATACCATAGGTTTTCCAGATCATTAGTAGATTCCAGTCTCAGCAGTTAGAGTTAGAAGTAAATCCTCATCTTTCAAGGATAAGATGATTAAATTACTATTTTAGTTTCCATTTTATTTCTGTAGATGGAGTTAGTTGGGGAAATATCCCATCAACTTCTTATTCAGATAGTTTAGAGGCTTTCAGACTACAGTATGTCAAGTAGTTATTTTAGATTTGTTTTGGTATTATTATACCGTTTTCAAACATTGTGTTATCAGATGTTTGTTCAGTATTGAACCTTATGGCCTTTCAATTCATGTTTCCGCATTTATGATATTATTACTATTATTTAGTGCTCAGTTTATAGATATCAGTTATGGGTTAGCTTATGATCCTTTGGGGTCATGGGCACCGTGTAGCGTTCTAAGTACCATATTTGGGGCGTTACAATGGAATCTTCCCTTGACTCGGCGGCCAAGCCTCCAACCCAAGTTTGCTGCAAGGGTTGGAGTCTCTGCTTCTCTACTACGCCATTGGGCCTTCACCAGTATATAATTTTCCTTTCGATTATTATAAACTCGTGTCGGTAAGTCACGATTTCGGGCAATAAGTCATTTGACCTGTACCTTCTTTGGGTAACCATCTAACTCTCTTAAGCCCAATTTTAGATTCTTTAAACCATATCTTCTTTGAAAAGTTCTTTCTTTCTTAATATCATTCGGGCACATAAAAAATAGGGTATCGTCATACCCAGACTTACAAGTCATGTCCATATCTCTACTGCCCTTATCTTAATTCAAAGATGTTTATTAACCACCCAAAACAATTCAATTATCAAACGAAATTTCACCATTCAAAACATTCAAAATCAATAATTATCTGTGTAATATTTTTATCTACGGTGGTCATCTCTTCTTTCAAATTAAAACCATTCTTATGGAAAAATATGATTGTTCACAACACAAGTTGAACACCTTTTCATTATATCAAAAAGATAAAAAAAATTATACATAGTAATTCATCAACAGTCTCAAGCTCTTCACAGTTTATAAGATCAATTCACAACTTGCGAAATTCATGAAATTTATAGTAAAAGAGAAAATAGAACGTCCCATGCTCTCATTAATTTATCAATGTTAACATCGCAAGATCGCAAGAAAATAATTCAAGTTTAAAGCACTACATCACAATCTCCACAATTTCTTTATAACAATATGAAATCCTTAATGCATAATCATCAACAATCTTTAACCCAAATTCATTTGTATATATATATATATATATATATATATATATATATATATATATTCTTTAAAACTAATTTAAAAATAGTAAAATCCATTTCCATGAGGTTTAGGATAGTCCCACATACCATAATCGATAAAGAATTCGCGAAGAATTGATCCCTTAAGATTGAATGTTTAACCCTAAGTTGTTTTTCTCCTATTGTATTCTTGAAAGATGAATTAGGGATTTTAAAAGAGTTAAAATGTTACTAATAAGCTTAATTTCATTTAAGGATGATTAGGGGACGGTTTTGGAATGTAAAAAGACTTGGTTGCCCTTAAAATGACTTAAAAATAAAGTTTTTACGCCCTTGGGCCATATGGCATACGACGCATTGCCTATGGCCTAAGCTAGGTAGTGTCATGCATTGTCCATCACCCAAAATAGGTTGGGCATCGCATTGCCCCTGGAACACAATTCCAGTATCCTTAGGCGATTGCTAGGCGACGCACTCCACTTTGCAAAGTCATAACTTTTCGCTTGGAGATCGGATTGAGGCAAAATTGGTATGGTTGGAAAGCTACTTCAAAGACCTTTCATTTGATATAATTAGGCTCTTTAACTCATCATATTCTAGGAGTAATAGTCAATGGAAGTTGACACACGTTGATACGTTCACTAAACTTAATTGATAGAAATATTTTTAACTCGTCTTAAAGTTAGGAAGGATTTGTGACCTCAATTCATATCCAAAGGTATTCCCACAATATAGAATTGATCATAACATATATATTAACAAAGAATTATTTGGTTCAGGTCTATACGTATAGGAACGACGGCCTAAATTCTAGTCCAAAGATGTGGGGTGTTACCCTTTAGCTATGCCGAGAATGAATGAACTAGAGTGGGAGAGAGTGTATAAGGCCAAACTAGTGAAAATTAAATCATTTATCTGGGTTAGAAGGTTAGTATCAAAGGTTTGTTTAGAGTTTTTAGATCATCTTTGGGATGTGAGTGTGGGGTCCCCTTGTATGGAGTTAGTTTTAGTAGTTTCTAAATTTCATGATGTTTTTCCTTCAGACCTACTGGGTATGCCTCCAGGTTAACATATCGATTTCTGTATTGACTTAGAGTCGGGCACATGCCCTATATCAATTCCTTACTATCAAATGGCTCCATTAGATTTGAGAAAACTCAAAACTCAATTGCAAGAATTACTTAACAAGGTTTTTATTCATCTATGTGCTTTACGTTGGGTTGCTTCGATCCTTTTTGTTAAGATTGAGGATTTTAATATGAGGATGTGCATTGATTATAGCCAACTAAATAAGGTCACTATCAAAAATAAGTATCCCTTGCCTCACATTGATGACTTATTTGATCAGTTATAGGATGTGATGATGTTTTCTAAAGTGATTTGCTATTGGGTTATCATCAGTTGAAAATAAGATCGGAGGACATACCAAAGACAATTTTTAGAATTTGGTATGGTTAGTATGAGTTTTTGTGATGTCTTTCGCGTTAACTACTACACCTGCAGCCTATGAGATCGTTGAATGGTATATTTAAGTTATTCTTGGACTCTTTTGTTATTGGATTTATTGATGATATTCTAGCCTACCCCAAGAGTAAAAGGAACTTACAGGTCGTCTTCGAATAGTCTTGGAGATTCCAAGAGAGAAGTAGCTATATGGCAAGTTTTCAAAGTATAAATTATGGTTGTCTTCAGTTGCCTTTTAGGGGCATATTATTTTCAAAAAGGAGGTACTGGTGGAACCTCAGAAGATTAAGACAGTTAAGAATTGTATTCGGCCTAGTTCAGTGACTAAGGTTTGGAGCTTTGTGGGTCTTCCTAGTTATTACCACAAGTTTGTTAAAACCTTTGCATCCATTGCAACACACTTGACAAGGTTGACTCAGAAGAAAGTGTCATTTTTTTTGTCAGATCAATATAACGAGAGATTCTAAAAGCTCAAGGCACTATTAACTACAACACCTATCATTTCGTTACTGGTGGAAGGTAAGGACTTTATAATATTTTTTTATGCCTTACTTAGGCTTGGGTGTTGTGTTGATACAGGATAAGAATGTCATTGCTTATGCTACGCATTTGAAGCCTCATAAAAGAAATTGCCCAACCCATGACTTAGAGTTGGTGGTGGTGGTGTTTCATTAAAGATTTAGAGACATTATCTGTATAGTGTCAAGTATGAGGTCTTCACAGACCACTTTAGCCTGCAACATGTGTTTACTCAAAGGGATTTGAATCTAAAGCAACGAAGGTGGATGAAATTATTGAAGGATTATGTTATAACTATTCAATATCATTTGGGTAAGACTAATATGGTTGCAGACGCATTGAGCCAAAAAGTTGTAAGTATGGGTAGTTTGTCATTCTTGAGGGTATTCAGACGATTTGTAACTAGAGAATTTTAAACTCTAGCATCTCAGAGCATACAGTTTGGAGTCTCAGATATGGGTGGAGTGTTGGCTAGTGTTGAAGTGAAGTCAAAATTTTTGGATTAGATTACGTCCAAGTAATTTAAGGATAAGAGATTGAATGAACTCCATAATAAAGTGGTGCGTAGATGATGGCGGACACACCTCTTGATGTGAGTGGATCTTTGTGGTTTAAGGAAAGGTTATGTGTTTCTCGAGTTGGTGATTTGATTTGTGAGGTACTTTTAAAGGCCCGTGATTTGCAGTATTCTATTTATCCAGGTATGATCAAGATGTATCGTGACTTGAGGTATCTTTACTGGTGGCCTGAGATGAAGAGGGACATAGTGGATTATGTGTCCAAGTGCCAAAATTGTTAGCAGATGAAGTGTAAACACTAAAGGCCTACAGAGTTTCCTTAAAGAATGCTCATATTTATGTGAAAATGGAAGCATATTGCTATGGAATTTTTGGTGAGTTTCCTAAGACTTTAGGAAAATATAACTCCATTTGGGTGAAAGTGGACGGTTAACGAAATCAGCTCACTTTTCTGGATTTAGGTATACTTCAGGTCTCAACAGTTAGCTAAAATCTACGTTAAGGAGATTGTAAGACTTTATGAAGTGCCCCTTACCATTATTTCTCATAAGGACGCGAAGTATACTTCTAAATTTTGGGACAATTTACATGAGGAGTTGGACACCAAGCACATATTCAACATGACTTTTCATCCTTAAACTGATGGGCGATTAGAGAGGACAATCAGGATCTAGAGGATATGTTGAGGGCCTGCGTGATTGATTTTGGTGGTCATTAGGACCAGTTTCTTCCTTTATGTGTGTTTTCCTACAATAATAGTTTTTACTGTAGCTTGATATGACACCATTTGAGCCACTCTATGGGAGGAATTGTAGGTCACCTATTGGGATATTTGAGACTGGAGATATTAAACCTTTGGGAACTGACTTGGTAAAGAAGGCTTAATATAAAGTGAGGTTTATTCAAACCAAGTTGTTGTCTGCTCAAAACAGGCAAAAAAAATATGTAGATCATAAGGTAAGAGACAAGGACTTGAGTATGAGAACTGTAAGATAAAAGACATAAACTTTAAGGTTGGTGAGCAAGTTCTGATTAAAGTACTCCCGTCAGGGAATCATGAGGTTCAAAAAATGGGGCAAGCTCAGCCCTTGGTATATTAGTCATTTAGAGATTATTGAAGATATGGGTCTGATTGCATACAATTAGCCCTACAGCCGAAATTATAGGAAGTCCATCGAATATTTTATGCCTCTATGCTCAAAAAGTGCTATGGGTATGGAGACTACTTCATTAAGTGGGTTTTAGTGCTTTTAGATAATGATTTTGCTTATAAGGAGGAACCAGTAGTAATTCTGGATCGAGATGTTTCAGTCCAAAGAAAATTTGTATGGTTAAGGTTTAATGGAATCATCTTCTAATTGATGAAGCCACTTGAAAGACTAAGAAGGGTATGCGGGACAAGTACCCTCAATTGTTTGAGGATACAGATACTCTATCTTTTTCTTGTTTTAGCCTATTTTTTACGTTTGATTATTTGGGGGATGAATGATGGGTAAATTTTTATTTGTTGTAATGAACTTTTTTGTTGTTATGTATAAACCTTTCATTTAAAATTTCATGTTAAAAATTTTCCCAGATTGAAGTTATAAATTTCAGACTAAGTTAATTTCGAACGAAATTAGAGTGAGGCACGATCTGGAAAATTGAAGAATTA
The DNA here is from genome assembly GCF_002878395.1 of Capsicum annuum. Taxonomy (NCBI): domain Eukaryota; kingdom Viridiplantae; phylum Streptophyta; class Magnoliopsida; order Solanales; family Solanaceae; genus Capsicum; species Capsicum annuum. The sequence goes on along the minus strand of NW_025846342.1, from coordinate 62,133 downwards.
TTTGGGCAAGTTTGGTGGTGTTTATTTTTATTTCTAGTTATCTAAGATGATAAAAACCCTGTAGGAATTTACAGAATTAAATTTGGGTAAGTAGAACTTCCGACATTGATCTTAACATAAAGGGCATTGTTTGGAATGGCCCAAATTTAAGGTGTGTTGTAAGAATTGAGATTTTTTGGGCAAAACTGGAATTTTGGCCCGTTGATATTGCTATAGCAACATGCATATCACTATAATAGAAAAAAATTGTTATAGCAATGGTCAACCCGGTCAACAACTACTATAGTGGTAGGTGTTGCTATAGCAATGAAAGATGCAATTTTATGTTTAAAATTCTCCAAAATAGTTTATTTTTATAAAACTCATGTTGGTTCAAATAAGGAGAGATTTATACTATATTTTCTCCATTAGGCTTTGTTAAGGTAAGGATTTCATCCCTATTATCTAGTAATTGTTGATTTAGCCTTAGAATTGCTAAATTAAGAAGTTAGCAGAGAATTTTAGGGCTGATTTTAGTTGTTTCTAGTTCAGGGGAGTGAAAGTAATAATTTAATAGGTTATGACTATTAATGGTTAATTTACCACTTATAATTTGTTAATTCACTAATTAATTCATGAAATTGGTAGTTTTAGGTGAATTACGGTGGAAAAGCCCTAAAACAGGAAGGGAATGATCATCAAATTGACCTTAAGGGATGGGTGTGAGTTATAATTCCCAATATAGTAGGTTATTTTATTATTTGTTGTTTATATGTGTGTTCTAGATCAAGAGCAAGCGAAAATTACACGAACGAGCAAAGCTCCGACTTAGAGAAGTTATGCAAGCTTGGTTCAAGGTAGGTGATGGTATTATAGTTTAATCAAAATCTGTACTATATGTGCATGTTAACTACTTTTTAGTGTATCTTGTTAGTACATGTTGTTTGGTATGGTCAATACAACATGTTGTGTGATTTTGATAAATGTGGAATGTTCGATATTTGGAATGTTCTCACGGGTTATTCGTGAAATAAGGTTGGCAGACATTTGTGTCTTGGGTCTCAGTACATGGAAGAAATTTCTCCCCTGCAGGTCATGACTAGAGGATGGATGTATTACCCATAATGTGTATGTGCGAGGGTCAGGTGAGTTGGACGGTTTCTTGAGCGAATCGAGGCATATAATTATATATACACTTGACAATTATTTACTTGTATTAACATGTCTTGACTTGGCTTGATTGAATGTGACTTGGTGATATTTTTTTGACTTGCTGGTTTTAATCGCTAACTGTTTATTTAGTGTTGATATGCTAAGTGTATGTTAGTTTTGAGCATGGATTAACTTATTGTACAATATTTTAGTTAAGTGTTCATATTCTCATCTTGGGTTGGCCAAATGACCCTATCAGTACACTATTATTTTTTTGTGTATTGATACTACACTTGTCCTTACTTTTGTTAGTGCAACGCATATTCAAGCGGTTCCTACGAGACCTCACTTGTGATTTCA
>NW_025846342.1:15315-57642 GCF_002878395.1 Capsicum annuum | reverse complement strand
TGATGATGCTCACCCTGTTCTTCAGGCGGGCTCCTGACTTGTTATTTCATTACCCTATTCTTCAGGCAAGCTCCTGACTTGTTATTTCTTCACCCTATTTTTTACGTGGGCTCCTGATTTGCTTTTTTTTTTTTACCCTGTTCTTCAGGCGAGCTCCTGACTTGTTGCTTCTTCACCATGTTCTTCAGGAGGGCTCCTGGACTTACAACTTCTGCACCCTGTTCTTCAGGTAGGCTCCTAGACTTACTTTTTCTTCATTTTTTCAAATATGTTCGTGAACTCAAAATAAAAAGTGAAACAGAAAAATAGCATCCCATTCTTCAGGAGGGTCTTGGACATTAGATAAATTCCCATTCTTCGGGAGGGTCATGTTCAAAAGTAAATTTCCATTCTTCAGGAGGGTCCTGTTCAAAAAGTAAATTCCTATTCTTCAGGAGGGTCCTGTTCAAAAGTAAATTCCCATTCTTCAGGAGGGTCCTGTTCAAAAATAAATTCCCATTCTTCAGGAGGATCCTGTTCAAAAGTAAATTCCCATTCTTCAGGAGGGTCCTGTTCAAAAGTAAATTTCCATTCTTCAGGAGGGTCCTGAGCAAAAAATAAATTCTCATTTTTCAAGAGGGTCTTGTCCCATTCTTCAGGAGGATCCTGAGCAAAAAGCAAATTTCCATTCTTCAGGACGGTCCTGTCCCATTTTTCAGGAGGATCCTGAGCAAAATGTAAATTCCCATTCTTCAGGAGGGTCATGTCCCATTCTTCAGGAGAGTCCTGAGAAAAAGTAAATTCCCATTCTTTAGGAGGGTCTTGAGCAAAAAGTAAATTCCCATTCTTCAGGAGAGTCCTGTCCCATTCTTCAGAAGGGTCCTGAGCAAAAGTAAATTCCCATAAACAAGAACAAAATTTTGCCCCAGTTTGCACTAGAAAATTTTGTGAGTGTCATCAGGTCACAACTTTTGAAAAGTACAGTAAAGGGGGTGAATCAAGGCCTTTATAAAGAAATACATCTTTTCAGAGTAAAACTAATGACTTAAGAAATGTATCCCCTAACATATGAAACTTAAATTACCCAGACAAGAAAGTGCGTCTTTTAGAGATTAAATGAAATGACTCAAACTAGAAAGTGTGTCTTCTAGTAGTGAATTTTCAAGTTAGGAAGTGTTTCCATAACAAATAAAAACTGACTTATTCAGACTAGGAAGTGCGTCTCCTAGGGATTAAATGAAATGACTCGACTAGAAAGTGCGTCTTCTAGGAGTAATGGTTCAAGTTAGAAAGTGCTTCACCTAACAAATGAAAATTGACTTATTCAAACTAGGAAGTGCGTCTCCTAGGGGTTGAATGAAATGATTCAACTAGAATGTGTGTCTCTAGGAGTGATGGTTTAAGTTAGGAAGTGCTTCACCTAACAAATGAAAATTGACTTATTCAGACTAGGAAGTGTGTCTCCTAAGAGTTGAATGAAATGAGTCAAATAGAAAATGCGTCTTCTAGGAGTGAAGGTTCAAGTTAGGAAGTGCTTCACCTAACCAATGAAAACTGACTTATTCAGACTAGGAAGTGTGTCTCCTAAGGGTTGAATGAAATGATTCAACTAGAATATGTGTCTTCTAGGAGTGATGGTTCAAGTTAGAAAGTGCTTCACCTAGCAAATGAAAACTAACTTATTCAGACTAGGAAGTGTGTCTCCTAAGAGTTGAATGAAATGACTCGACTAGAAAGTTCATCTTCTAGGAGTGAAGGTTCAAGTTAGAAAGTGTTTCACCTAACAAATGAAAACTGACTTATTCAGACTAGGAAGTGCGTCTCCTAAGGGTTGAAAATGATGAGTTTCTACCATTATTGATTACCAAATCTGTGTAATAGTACTGCCTCTTGCATTTGCAAAAGTGAGAAATTGCAGCTTTTAATGGTTAAGCTTTGAAATTTTTGATATGAAGGTAACACATGTTTTTGTTTCATATAAAGAAAACTTTTTAATTTAAAAATACGGTGGTTGATTTGTGGCATTTGGCTATTGAAACAATCTCTTGCACTTGTCATGTCCAGCTCTATTGTAAATCATTGATAGGTATTGTTGATTTGTTGTAGTATTGACCCCAAATTTTGACTACTAAAATATTTTGACTCAAATCATATTTCTCTTGTATGATGCCTCGATATTCAGCTTCAAATACACCTTTTATACTTTTATGAGTACAAAAACTATCGGATAACAAGCATTCTCGAGTACTTTACTTTATTTTTGAAACATTTTATCATTGTGTGTTGGTCTTTCGTCTTGCTTTGCACAACTAAAGGAGTTGGTAGCAAGTTTTGAAGTCCTTCCTCACTTATCTTGACAAAATTTTGACTAAAAATAAAATAAAATAAAATACATGAAATATTACGATAGTGATTTTCTTTTGACCACAAAGACACAAAAATCAAAAATCAAAAATAAAAAATAAAAATAACAAAAAGAATAGGAAAGGACAATAGACATCTCTTCTTAAAAAAATGTCAAAAAGAAAATTTTATTTGGCTGTGGCATCTGATTCTAGTGATTATGAAATATATTTTGAATTATGCTTGCCACACATCAAGATGGAGCTGGTGTCGGTTTGGTATTCCTGACTCTACAAGAAGAGATCATTCTATACTCTTTTACCCTAACAAACCATTGCTCTAATAATGTTGCTGAATATCAAGCGTTAATACTTGGACTTGAAATAGCAGTTGACATGAAACAACTGAAATTACAAGTGTTTGGTGACTCCTAATTGGTGATCAAGCAACTTTTGGAAAGCTACGAAGTCAGAAAGCCTGAACTACGATCATATCATGATTATGCATAGAATTTAATGGGTGGCTTAGAGAAGTAACCCTCCAACATGTTCTAAGGAGAAAAACTAAGTAAGTTGATGCCCTAGCTGCTTTGGGCCCTAGCTGCTTTGGCCTCAACCCTGACTCTTCCAAATCAGACGTAAGTTACTATCCTCCAAGAATGAGTGGTACTACTATCAAATGAGGATATAGAAACTAAGGTTGAATACCTCGTTACCATTTCTAAAGCTATAAAAAAAGATTGGCAATGACCTATCATTGATTACTTAAGTTATGGGATACTTCCAGAGGATCCAAGGAAAAGGACTGATATTCTTCATCGCGCACCTCACTTCCTTTACTATAAAGACACATTATATAGAAAATCATTTGAAGGAATACTCTTGCGATGGCTAGGAGATAAAGAATCAATTCAAGCTTTGCAAGAAGCACTCAGGGGTTTGTGGGTCGCATCAGTTTGGATCGAAGCTCCATTTTCACATTAAAAGGATGGGATACTATTGGCTAACGATGGTGAAAGATTACTTGGACTATGCTAGAAGATGCAAAGCTTGTCAATTCCATGGGAATTTCATTCATCAACCTCCTGAAGTAATACAACCAACTATTGCACTTGGCCATTCAATGCTTGAGGAATGGATATTATTGGTCCACTACCAAAATCTTTTGGTGGACACTTATACATCTTGGCTGCAATAGATTACTTCTCAAAATGGGATGAAGTTGTTGCTCTCAAAGAAGTAAAAAAGGAGAATGTTGCAAATTTCATCTGAGTGAATATCATCTACCACTTTGGAATCCATCAATATATAATAACCAACAATGATAATCCACTTGATAATAAGCTAATGAATAAGATTTGTGATCTCTCTGGCTTCAAGCAGCGCAAGTCTTCTATGTACCATGTTGCCGCCAATGGTTTAGCCAAAATGTTTAATAAGACTTTATGTAATCTATTAAAGAAAGTCGTCTTCAAGTCCAAGCGAGATTGGCATAAACGAATGGAAGAAGCTTTATGGGCATATAGAACAACTTACCGTACACCAATGCAAGCAACCCCATATTCACTTACTTTTGGAGTTGAAGCAGTCCTACCACTTGAGCATCAAATACCTTCTTTGAGACTGGCTATTCAAGAAGGGCTCATCGATGAAAAAAATATTAAGTTTCATCGTACGAAGTTAGAATCTATTGATGATAAGCTACTGGAGGCTCAATAAAATCTTGAATGTTATTAGGCCCGGCTATCTCGTTCTTTCAATAAAAGGGTTTGCCTTAGGTGCTTCCAAGTTGGAGATCAAGTCCTTGCAGTAAGAAGGCCTATTATTAATTCTCGTAAGTTTGGGGAAAAATTTACCCCAAAGTGGGAAGGACCATATGTCATACAAGAAGTATATTCAAATGGTGCTTACAAGCTGTCGATGCAAATGGCGTGAGGGTTGACCCCATTAATGCCAAATTTCTTGAAAAATACTATCCTTAAAGGGTGATGACACTACTTAAGGCACAAGTATAAACTTCATGTACACTCCTTAAGGAACGAGTATAAACTACATGTCCACTCCTGGCCCACAAGAGTATAAACTGTGTACGATTAAAAAAAGAGGAAGTTCGCTTGGTTGTAAACCTCAAAAGAGGAGGCCTAGGCAAAAGTTAGGATGAAAAAAAAAACACCCACCCAGAACAACGTTGTGACTTGATCCTCTTTACTGAGGTACGTAGGCACTTGAAATTTCATTCTGAGTTCAGTTGCATGAGTGTCAAAAAAAATATGTTCCTGCAGTATCTACCATATGGATACCAAGTATGAAAATTTTTTAATTAAAGTTTGGACTCACTCCAAGTATTGGTGGATCAATGGGGGGCAAACTCCAATGAAATATGAGCTTCATTCACATAAGATTAAGTCTCCAAAATCCTCAAATTTGGAATTTGAACCACTCAAAATGCCAAATTTGGAAGTGAAAGTTGACAAAATTTTCAAGTCTTCAAATAAAGGCCTCCAAAATTTCCATGCCTTAAGGTGGACAAAATTTTTCCCTTTGCACCTTAAGCTGACCTCTTGCGGGTTTATTCTTAAAAGGATATTGAAATTTTCATGTCTTAAGGTGGATAAAATTTGTCTCTTTGCACCTTGAGATGACCTTTTACGGGTTTATCTTTAAAAGGATATAGAAATTCCATGCCTTAAGGTGGACAAAATTTTTCCCTTTACTCCTTAAGGTGGCCTCTCGCGGGTTTATCCCTAAAAGAATCTCAAAAGTTTCATGCCTTAAGGTGGAAAAAAATTGTCCCTTTGCACCTTAAACTGGCCTTTCACGGGTTTATCCTTAAAAAGATCTCAAAATTTCCATGGCTTAAGGTGGACAAATTTGTCCCTTTGCACCTTAAGCTGACCTCTTACGTGTTTATATTTTAAAAGGATATAAAAATTTTCATGCATTAAGGTGGACAAAATTTGTCCCTTTGCATCTTAAGTTGGCCTCTCGCGAGTTTATCCTAAAAAGGATCTCAAAATTTTCATGCCTTAAGGTGGGCAAAATTTATCCCTTTGCACCTTAAGCTGACCTCTCGTTGGTTTATCCTTACAAGGATCTCAAAATTTCATGACTTAAGGTGGACAAAATCTAACCCTTCGCACCTTAAGCTGGCCTTTTATGTGTTTATCCTTAAAAGGATATAAAAATTTTCATGCTTTAAGGTGGACAAGATTTGTCCCTTTGCACCTTAGGCTGGCATTTTGATGGATTTCAGCATCTTGAAGTCAAATTGGTCAGTCTTAGGGTGTACGGAGGCGAAGTTAAACTCTCGTACCCTAAGCCAATTGTCGCAAAGTCAGCATCTTGAAGCCAAATTGGTCGGTCTTAGAGTGTACGGAGGTGAAGTTAAACTCTCGCACCCTAAGCCTATTATCGTAAAGTTAGCATCTTGAAGTCAAATTGGTCGGTCTTAGAGTGTACGGATGCGAAGTTAAACTCTCGCACCGTAAGCCGATTGTTGCAAAGCCAGCATCTTGAAGTCAAATTGGTCGGTCTTAGAGTGTATGGAGGCAAAGTTAAAATCTCGCACCTTAAGCCAATTATTGCAAAGTTAGCATCTTGAAGTCAAATTGGTTGGTCTTAGAGTGTGCGAAGGAGAAGTTAAACTCTCACACCCTAAGCTGATTATTGCATATTTGTTTCAACCCTACAAAAAAAAGGAGGTAACAAGAAAGAAAGTAAAAACACAAATACAAAGGATGTTACCTGTCAGAGCGTTGTGATCTTGAAAATTGTCTATCACCAACTTGGATTGAGACAAGATGCCTTGATGAAAATAAAACCCGTAAAATATAGTTTTATACAATTAAAACGCCCTTTGGTGGTGGTGGTCCCACATCAAGAAATAAATTATTTGTGAGGCAATGCAAATCTTGAATCCTCTGTTGGAAAACATATAAGATCGACTTCAAAAAATCATCTAGAATAATTCAAGAAATGTTAAAATTAAAATTTTGGATATATTATATATGCATATTTCTGGCATCTATATAATCAAGCGGATCATAATTTTGAAACTCTCATACTGAGATATAATTTTTTTGGTAACGTCACGTAAATCTAAAATTGTTGATGTATCAAAACTCAATGCTGAGTTTGGGATAGTACCTAAAATAATATCGAAGGTATTAAATTATTAATTCATAATATAATATATATCTTTGTATCTAGTTTTACAAAAATCAAGCGACTTTCAATTTCATGGTTCCTAATTCAAGATATGAAAGTTTTATAAAGACGTGCAGATCTGAAATTTTCAGCATGATAAAATTCAGGGCTAACTTTAAAAAATTATTGAAAATTATATTGAAGGAATTTAAAGTTAAATTTAGATATGTTATAGATCTCGAAGTCTAGTTTCTAGAACATCAAACGGTTCATGTTTTCGATATTCCTACAATTAGATATGAATTTTCTATTACTAGCATGCTTTGCTGAAAAAAAAAGTGACAAAAATAAGAGAAAAGTAGAAGGAAAAGAAATTACCTCAATATTATTGATGACTTAGAAACCCCAAGATTGATATTGAAAAAGTGGGGAACCTACATCCTTTTATAGAGTTGTAGGATGGTTATTTTTTTTCTTCCATACAAATTTAAATTAGAGGTTGTTTCCTTCTCCCATACAAATTTAAATTGGGGATTGTTTCCTTCCCAATACAAATTGGAAGAGTTTCCATCTCCAATACAAATTTAAATTGAAGGTTATTTTCTTCTCTCCTACAAATTCAAATTGAAGGTTGTTTCCTTATCCAATATAAATTCAAATTGAAAGAGTTTTATTCCTGGTTAAGTAAGGTAAATTTTTTTCCAAAATCTATTTAGAATGGAATGTCATGCCTCACCAACGGTTCTTACATGTAGAAGATTCATGAAAAAAAAAGTAAGAGATATTTTTTAGAGGCGATATCAATATGTAAATTGCATGGTTCAGCTTTATGAAAAATCATTGAAGCACGAAGGAAGCATGAATCATACTTCAAGTCTAGTCTCAAAAAGATTAAATGTCTCGACAAGTCTTGAAGTAGGGGACATTTGTGAGCACTGAAATTTTATTAAATTTACATCCGTATAAAATTTGAATTATATTAAATTCAAAATAAGTCCCAAATAAATATTGTGTATATTGTGGATTAATATAATTGAATTAATTATTTAAGTTCAAACATGTATTGGTCTAAATAAAGTCTAATTTTTATTGGGCTAATCCATTAATTTGGGCTACAAATGATGAACCCACTTTACTAAACCCAATATATTGTCATATTCTATAGGCCCAAATAAGCGCCACGTGTTAAATGACGTGGCATGCCAAGTGAAGGAAAGGAACCAATAGGACCATGCCACATGTCAAAATGATGCAGCAGACCCAATAAAATCAAAGTCCATAAAAAGTGTCATGTCACTCAAATCTAATTGGTCAAAGGAAGTTCATCTTCATCATGACTATTTCTTTTCCACAACAATAAATAGAGATCTCATAATTTAGAAAAAGAAGAACTCTAACAAGAAGTAAGAGAAAGCTCGTGGATCAAACACCTCAATTTCTCTACAAAGCTCAAGCATTCAAATCAAGTTCATTAAGATTCAAGATCAAGACCGCAATATTCAAGAACAAACTGAAAAGCCCTTGAATTCAAGCAAAAATCAAGATCAAGTCCCTCAAATCAACAAATCAAGTTCAAATTCAAGATCAAGCTTTAAGGCCTTGAATTTATATTTGAAAAGATGAATCAGAGGATTCATAGAGATTGTAACATTCACAAATTGAAATTAATAAATTGATTGTTGCAATATTTTTTTGTCTTGAATTATTTATTTTTCGATCTCGAGAATTTTATTGTCTAACATTATCACGGTGAGCTTTAATCTTCACTCCTGCAACCCCCTTGTATTATGTGCATCCGTTATAATTTTTGGTAATAAAATAAAAACATCAAATCAAACCGAAAATATATATACCAGTTTGTAAAAACAAAAATATTAATCACTTTATAAAATAAGTTGTCTAGACATATATATTATACTTACTTGAGACGTTTAATAAGACTACTCTGAAAGGTTCTTAGCAAGTATAGTGAATTTATTGTTTAATATTTAAATATTTCAACTTCCTTCAATGTTCAGAAGTCAGGAACGGTGTAGTCATCTTTATATAGTGCTGTATTGCCAATTAAAACTTCGGTCTACAACGGTCTTCTGTTGTCTCTAACTTCTATGCTTCGATTTTTACAAAGAGTAAAATGACACATGAAAACTTTTGTTCGTATTATTAGATTTAGTGAAATGAATTTATACTTGGTCTAACTAAAATAACTGAAACCGAAAACCAATTCAATTAGTTTGTGTAGTTTGATTTAGTCTTAGGAAAGAATTTATTGTCAATATAAAGTTGTAAACTAAATACTACACCCACAGTTGCAGCTGAAGCTTTTCTAACTAAGTGCAGGTCATAGTGTCCGGTGGGACAGACACAACATCGGTGACACTAGAATGGGCAATGATGCTTTTGCTCAATCATCGAGAAGTGTAACAAATCAATAATTGAACTAGACAATCGTGTAGGTAGTGATCGTTTCATGAGCGAGGCTGATTTGCCCAAATTAAAATATCTCCAGAATATCATTTCAGAGACTTTTCGATTATGTCCAGCAGCACCTATGTTAGTGCCCCACGAATCATCCAATGATACCAAAATAGGGGGTTTTGACATTTCATATGGAACAATCCTATTGGTGAATGCTTGGGCCATACATAGAGACCCGTTAGGTTTGGATGACCCAGAAAGCTTCAAGCCGGAGCGATTTGAAGGTAGTGAAGTGAAACCATGGAAATTATTGCCATTTGGAATAGGAAGAAGAGTGTCCAGGCGCGGGACTTGCTCAACGTGTGATTGCTTTAGCTCTAGGAACTTTAATACAGTGTTTTGAGTGGCAAAGGGTTAGCCAAGAGGAGATCAATTTGGCTGAAGGTACAGGTCTTAGTATGGCAAAAGCCGAGCCACTTAAAGCAAAGTGCAAGGCCCGTGACATTGCTTACAAAGCTTTATCTGATCAAATTTAATTGGAGTAATCTATATATAATAATAAAAGAAGAATGAAATAAGGTTATGTCACACCTCTCTTTGGTCAAGAATTCTATTTATCTTTTTCTTCTAGTTTTTAATCATTTAATTTTTAAAAGGGAATAAGGGTCTAATATGTTCTTCAATTATGTGAAATGATGCAAAAGTGTCTTCCATCTACTTATTGGGCCTAAAATGTCCTTCTTGTCTACCTATTAGGGCTATTTTATCATTTTATTTAATGGATTAATCCGACCCCCCTTCATCAATGACGTGTCTTTTTTTTTATTGACCAACTAATAATTAATTAAAATAATTAATTTACCTTTAAAACCCTGACTTGCCCCAACCTAATAACTTGATCCACTACCCGCCCAAACCAAATAACCCAATCCAAATGTATATTATTGTAAACTTCATCAAGCCTAGAATGTTTGACAGGTCTAACTAACTAAGAAATGTGTTGGTTGTACCATAAAATGATGATGTAAATAGTAAGACTGCGTTGTGGGAAGCTATAGCATCAAAACACCATTCAATATTTTGTATGTTGTGTTAGGGTTTTTGCCCTGATTTTCTTATTATATTTAAGTTTTACCTTTTCTTAGAAGGAAAATAAAAGTTACCATAATTACTTTTACTTTTCCTGAAAGAAAAAATATAATTCTTTTCCATATTTGGCTAACCTCTTTCTTGGAGGAAAGGTTTTGGAACTCTATAAATAGAAGACCCCCTTCTCATATCACAACACAATAGCATCTACAATGTAGTCCATTAAAGAGTCTTTGTTTAGGAAGAGATTTCTCCTAATAGGTTTAATGTTTTTCAATATTAGGTTTTCATATGTAGGCCGATTGGTAAAAACATATAATAATTTAATGCTTTTAAGTATTGTGTTCTTTGTCGTCTGATTTATCATCGCATGGTTTGCAAACTTTAAGATTCCGCATGACGCCCTCTCGATTTCGATCCCAACAAGTGGTATCAGAGCTTACGGTTCAATGGTCCAATGGTGTGGTGAGACGAGATTAAACAGGTTCAAAGCGGCTTCAAAATCAAGCTGCAACCAATTTGATGATAATGAAGATATATGTCCAAAAGATACATGTGGAGATAATTGTCAATCATATTTTTAACAATCCTACTGTTACATATTTGAAAATAAAGCTCATTTTTAACCCTGCAAAAGGGCTCCAATATTTTTAACCCGAAAAGGGCTAATATATTTTCTAACCGCAAAAGCTCCATTTTTAAACATGCCAAATAGCAGTGATATATGAAGAATATATATAAAGAACGAAGATAATGCATAAGAAGAAGGAGAATCATGAATATTTTGAAGAAAATCAAGCAAAAAAGGGGAGATTTGTTAGGGTTTTTGCCTTGATTTTCTTACTATATTTAAGTTTTACTTTTTTCTTAGAAGGAAAATAAAAGTTACCATAATTACTTTTACTTTTCCTGAAAGAAAAAATATAATTCTTTTCTATATTTGGCTAACCTCTTTCTTGGAGGAAAGGTTTTGTAACTCTATAAATAGAAGACCCCCTTCTCATACCACAACACAATAGCATTTACAATGTAGTCCATTAAAGAATCTTTGTTTAGGGGGAGATTTCTCTTAATAGGTTTAATGTTTTTCAATATTAGGTCTTCATATGTAGGTTGATTGGCCAAAACATATAATAATTTAATGCTTTAAGTATTGTGTTCTTTGTCGTCTGATTTATCATCTCATGGTTTGCAAACTTTAAGCTTCCACATGACGCCCTCCCGATTTCGATCCCAACATGTTGTACTATTGGGCTTCCGTCTTGGATACCTACATTGCTGGTGAACTCTTATGCACAACATCTAGAAAAAATGACTTAACAGTGATGAAAGAACTCCTTAAATATTGACTCGAAAGATCGCAATGGGTCAACAGCTATTCATGTTGCATTGGAAGAAAATCTTGAAGACGTCGTAAAACTACTTCTAATGAATGGATATGAGATTAATGATAAGTCAAAGTATGATAAGTTAAAGTATAAGCTTTTTCGATAAACCTAAGTGACATGCTGCAAAAATGAGAAGTAGGACACATAGTTATGGTTCCTGACACAATGGATGGAGTTGCTAAAAAATGGTGCAAACAAGAGAAGAAGAACAACTCAAAAAGTACTATTGATCGAATGTCTTCTAGAGAAAACATATACGGAGGCCATCCTGTGATTAGGAAAAGAGCTCATTGCAGTGATACTTAAAAGTGCAGTGATACTTCCCATCCATCCTGTGCTTTGAAGTTCACTCCATATTTTTATTGCAACAATATACATCTGGATCGGATTGTCTGGTTTAGGTGGGTAGTGGATCAGGTTATTAGGTTGGGGCTGATGAAGATTTTAAAGGAAAATTAATTATTTTAATTAATTATTAGTTGTCCAATAAAAAAGGCATGTCATTAATGAAGTAGGGTCAGATTAGTCTGTTAAATAAAAAAGCAAAATAGCCACAATAGATAGACAAAAAGAGCATTTCAGGCTCAATAGGTAGATGGAGTGAATTTTTGTACCATTTCAGATAGTTGAAGGACATTTTAGGCTCTTTTCCATTTTAAAAATTATTTTCATAACTCACATCTCTTTATGTTCATAATAAATTACTCTCTTAATTAATACTAATAAAATTCATAACTCTAAAACCTTTTATATCCATAACTCTCAATTATTTAATTTTGCATTAAAATGTCCAATAACAATTGTTTCTTGAAAAAGGTTAAATGACAGTTGTTTCTTGAGAAAATTGAAGAAAATGTGTCTTTTAAGTCTTGAATGAAGGATTGGTGACATTGACCAACTTAAAGGGTCAAACATAATTAGAAAACTTGATTAAGTTAATTGTGGTCTTGATTAATATTTTCAAAACTTTCTAATCTTTTTAAAAATACAAATCAACTCAACCCACACCCCTCTTCAATCCAAATCATCGACCGTCTCTCTCCTCTCTCTCGACAGCTTCTCTCAACCACCAGTTCTATAAATTTTTTCTTTCAACCTCCGACGATAAATAATTGGGCTTTGAGTTTCTTTTTGACTTCAACCGTCAATCTACGTGACAGCGTTGCTCTCCGACCACAACAGCTTCGAATTCTTCCTAGTTCATTTTCTTCTTTCACAGGTAAAAAATTATGGCCTTTTTAGTTTTGAAGAAAATGGGAAACTTGAGCCAACTTCTCTTATAGTATTGGTTAATAATTTCAATATTTGTTACTTTAATTTGAAATGCGGTCTGAATAGAATTCTAATTTCTGATATTTCTTTTCTTTTCTTCTCTTTTGTTGTTTGATTTTGAAGTTTAATTTGTTGCGCCCATTGCTGGGTTGATTTGTTCTTGGTAAAAATGGTGATATTGTTGTTGTTTCGTTGAACAAAATCATGCTACTTTTTTTTTCTCCAATAGATTATCCATGTGGTGCAACATATTAACCATCTAAAGCAACAAATTTAGCATATGATGCAATAGATAAACCATCTGATGCAATAGAGGAATCATCAAATTAAAATTCTGATGCAACAGATTAACCATCTGATGCAATAAATTAATCATCTGATGCAACAGAGGAACTATCGGATAAAAAATTTGATGCAACATATTTAGCATATGATGCAATAGTTTAACCATCTGATGCAACAGATTAAACATATATTGCAATAGATTAACCATTTGATGCGACATATTTACTATCGGATGCAATAGAGGAACCATCAAATTAAAAATCTGACGTAACAGATTAACCATCCGATGTAATAGAGGAAGCATCAGATGAAAGATCTGATACAACAGATGAACCTCCTGTTGGATAAAATACTATCAACTCTTTCAACAGGACATGTCCAAGACTTGATTTTTCCAACTGATCATTCATTTGTCGGGACAAACGACCCTTCTATTGGAAGAAATCTAAACAATATTGACCGTTGATAATTGTTCTAAGAGATCACTCTTATGTTGCAACAGATGTGTGACCTATTGCATAGATCATTCATCTTTCTCAACAAATAAGTGATATATTTTATATTGTGGTAACAAATTACTCAGTCGTTGCTACAGGTTAGTTAACTGTTCCAACGGATCACTCATATGTTACAATAGATGTGTGATCTATTGTACAGACTATTCATCTTTCTCAACAGATGAGTGATATGTTTTGTATTGTTACAACAGATTACTCATCAATTAAACAAGTTATTTAACTGTTCCAACCGATCACTCATATGTTGTAATAGATGTGTGATCTGTTGCATAGACCATTCATCTATCTTAAAAGATAAGTGATATGTTTTGTATTATTCCAACAGATTACTCACCCATTATAATAAGTTAGTTATTTGGTACAACAGATAACCTACCTGGTGCAACAGATGTGTGATTTGTTGTAACTGTTATTTTACTGTTTTGCATCTTAGATTTACTGTTATCCTTTTTTAACGATGCATTAATCAACTATAATATACTTTTTATGCTCCTGTTAATTTTAGATAATATGGCTCCCCAAAAAATAGAAATTGAATCAAGTCCAAGTAAAGCAGCTAGGCTACATCCACCACTCTATGAGCTTGCTTTACAAGTGTCATCTCAATCAGGAGCAGAATATGATGAAAACGGGGAAGAGGAATATTTCAAAATAGATGATCCAAATTCTAATAGCCCTTCCATCGAAGAATTGGTCAAAACCTTCAGCATTGATTGTTATCTTGTGAGAATGCAGTCCGATGGTGACACATATTTAACAGGTGATTTCATGGTTAAGTCATCCTTGGGAAAATCTTTCAACGCCTTTAGAAAATACTTCGAGAATAAAAATTGGATGCTTATTTCAGGGATAGCTACTTTGAAAAATATCTTAATTTGCCGGAGGACAACAATGCTCGTTTCCAAATGAAAATTATATATGAGCTTCTCAAGCATAGGTTTATGTATGAAAACAAAGATAAGATGGATGAGGTATGAATAAATTACTGTGGCATGCCTATTTGTTTTGGTTGGAAGGAGTTTACCATAGTTACTGAACTAAAATATTATCCTCTTCCTTCGCATGTTATACCTATTCTAACCTAAAAAAAAAACACCCCGCACATCCAAAAAAGGCAACGGCAAGTCGTGTGATCATGATGACCTAGTGTCCATTATTGGTCCAAGGTTCAAAAATAAAAATTTAATAAAAATGTTGAAAGGTAAAAGAATTTCAAAGAAGCACAAACAGTTATTGTGCTTGGTTTGGTTTGTACATAATATTCTTTGGTTGAGAGACGTTAACAAAAACATAAGTGTTGGTTTAATAAAGCTCTCCGAGGATCTTGAGGTGTTTAGCAACTATCCTTGGGGTTATGAAAGCTTCAAAATGAATGTCAAATATTTGTTGACTCCGTTAGCGCCAAAGAAAGTCAATTTATATGGCTTTCCATGGGCTTTCATAAATGTTTCTTTCTTTTATTATGATATCATTCATTTTTTACTCAATAATGTTTTTGATTTATTGGTATTATTTTATAGGCTTGGGCATTTGAATTCATTCCTTATTTGAGACAACAAGTGAACTGCCAGGAAGAAGTTTCCTGTCCAAGAATCTTGAGATGGTTATCAGCAAAAACTGATAAAAATGTAAAATTTCTTGGTCTCTTCAACCCTCAAAGGATGCAGTAAGTATAATTATAATTAGGTTTTTATTTTAATAATGATTTTTTGAATGTTGTAATCATCATTCTAATAAATGTAATGATGTATGTTAGATTGTGCATCCGTCGCTAGTTCTGACCAATCAAGAGTTGAAGATGCCATTTTTTCTTACTTTATGGTCTGTGCAAACTTTATCGGACCCTAACGTCATTTGTAGAATAAAAATGGAATAGTTTGGAGCAACAACCATTACAAGAAAATAAATTTTGGAGGGTGGGCTTGTTGTTGTTGATTATCTTAGTGGTGATGGAGTTGTTGGTGGTGGTAGTGGTGCTGCTATTGGTGCTAATGATCCTCCTCTTATAGTATTTAAAATAAATTACTATAAATATGATCATACTGGTTATACAGATTTTGCCTCTCCCAGTAAATGTTCTGGATGCAAGACAAAACATGATGTAGTGATTAGTGCTATTAATGCATTAACTACTTCTGTAAAGGAATTGATATCTAAGAGGGGTGCCATTCCATCAAAGAGGATTTTACATTCATCCACTCCAATAGAGATTAAGGCTAAGATGAGAAGGAAAGTAATTTCTAAGACATTATCAAGCATCCAAAAAAGTAAAATTGCAACTCCTCTGTTCGTGTTTTGCATTGAGCAATGTACAATGGACAAATGAGAGTAGCACGAGTTGAAGAAGGTGAATATATATGTCTGTTATAACTAACAAACAGACACATATCTGTTTCAACATATGACAAATCTGTTGAAAATTATCAAACAGATATATACATTTGTTGCAATAGTTGACTAACTTATTGCATCAGATAAAGTATCTGTTTCAACATGTGTCTCATTTGTTTTAGCAAATCAAATAGCTCTTCATACTACTTTTATTTGTACCAACGAATGACTATCTGCTGTAACATATGAGTCATATGTTGCAACAGATGGTTCACCCTTAGGAAATTATCATACAAGTCTTCTTAATGTAGAAATTTATCCCAACAGTTGATTCATTTATTATAACAGAAATATAATCTATTTGGAATAATTTAAAACAGGAGGAACACCTGTTTGATTTGCTAGAATAGATGAGTTATCCTTTTCCATTTTATTGTTTCCCCATGATTAATATTGACCAATTCTATCTTCCAGGTGGATGTTGAAGCTATTGTTGAACAACATTGATAATATGCTACTCTTTTTATGAAAATATGGAGAACAGAAAGTACAAAAATCATACGTAAGCGACAATAAAGATCAACGACGACCAAAGCCGAATTTCATAGCACCGGATGAAGAACAACTTGTCCATATTGAGTAGATCTTTATAGTTTGAATCTGTTAAAGTAATATCCTCATCCCTCATTAGGAATTCTTGGCATCAATACTTAAATTGTTGATGTATTTGTTGAGATATGTACCCATAATATTTTTTTATATTTTATTTATTTGTTGATTTATTTCAGCTAATTTCTGAAGGATTCAATTTATTTTATTTTGTCTATGAATTTTATTTTTTACTTAGATTTAAACTTATTAATTGAAATGGAATACTAGATTCAAATATTGCAATAGATAATGTATCTGTTGTAATAGACGATACATCTGTTGGAAAATATCAAATAGATTTAGACATATGTTAAAACAGGTAGGCAATCTATTGGAAATTATCAGACAAGTCTTTTCACAGTTGCAACATATAGATTTAGATAGAAATATCAACATATTGTAACAAAAGACCAACTTATTGCAACAGATAAACTATATGTCAGAACAGGTAGAATATCTATTACAACAGATGGACAATCTGTTGCATTATAAAAATTCAACTTTCATTAGACATAAAAATTTCTACTACATGTAAAAAAGTTAAAGTGACTTGAAATAAAATAGGCGGAACCCATCGATAGTGTTCAGTTTAAACACCTAAAATAAAATAAGCATCAAGATAGTGTTTATTTTAAACACATAAAATAAAATAGGCATCAAATGTGTCAGTTTGTCACTTTTTAACCAGTTGGTTGCTCGCGTGTAATTCATGCAGCCAAGGCTCGTTGAACCCCCATTTTTGCTGATTTGGCCCCCAATAGATATTTTTCTCCCATTGTATTATATATTCATCTTCCTAAAATTTAACCCAAAATTCCCAAAGATTTTTTTTCTTCTTCATCTTTTTTTCTCTATCCAATTTCATCTCGATTATTTGTATTTTTTTTTGTGTATTTTTTATTTTTTCCAATTGAGCTTGACAATGTCGTGCTCATCTTCCACTATTTTTTTGTGAGAAAGATTTTTGATATTATAAGTGCGGTCATGAAGCTCTATTGAAGACTTCTTGGACTCAACAAAATCCAGGTCGTAGGTTTTTTAATTGTAAGATTTCAAAGGTAATATTTTTTATTTAATAAGTTGATTAATTATTAATTTGTAATTATTTTGTAATTATGAAGAACGACACCCTTCATAAGAAAATTGTATAATTTGGGGTTTGTTGAAGAAAGTCAAGGCTTCTGAAGAGAAATAAAATCGAGCAAGATGATACTACATTGTTGCCGTTATTGCTACTGGTTTGGTGGTGTTGGGCACATGGATATTCAAGCCTAATTGTTGAAATTTTCATGCTGGTGTATTTGCTACTGGTTTAGTGTTGTCGAGCACATGGATATTCAAGCGTAATTATTGAAAAATATCAAACAGATTTAGGCACATATTGCAAAATTTAGGTCATCTATTGAAAATTATCAAATAGGTATTCCCACTGTTGCAACAAATTAGACTTAGATTAGATAGAAAATACATCAGCATAATGCAACAAATGACCAACCTATTTCAACAAATAAACTATCTGCCATAACAGATAGAATATATTTTACAACAGATTAACAATCTATTGCATTATAAAAACTCAACTTTTATCAGAAAAAAATTATTGCCACTACATGTACATGTAATGTAAAGTGAAGTGTGACTTGAAATAAAAAATTATTATTTCATAGGCTCTTTTTTATAAACAGGCTCCAAGAGTTCAGTTAGTACCCCATAAGCCTAAACCTCTTGCAGGTTTACCACAGTGTTGTCACACAGAAAGTCCATTGGCTCGGCTATTTTTGTGTCGGTTAGCAAATATTTGATGTGTGCAAGCACTTGCGAGCCGCATGCGAAACTGGTATCATTTTTTGGAAGGTCCATGCCCTTGTTCCGACCTTCAAAATCCCATGATTTCTTTATCAACACTTCCTCTAAAAAATGATACATCAGTTTACTCTGCCTCAACAAGATGGGTAACAGGTCCATCAGTGGCTGCACGTGGATAAAAAATGACCTCGTCGATGGCAGGTTCGTTGCAGTCATAAATATTAATTTTTTCCTCCTCGAGTAGTATCTCAACAGCCCAATAATGTATGCCGTTCACGCTCATGACTGTATGAATCCTTTTTTCCTCGGTCCATCTCTTATCGTGTGGATTTAGCCTCTCCCCCCAAACATATTTATCATTTCTTCTTCATCCTAGTCCAATTAGAAACTAACGAATCAAATACCGCGCCACTGGATGACACTAGATCATTAAGTTTATCATAATTATCCTTGAGATTCTTGTAGAAGTCGAGGTCCATTATCCTATCGGCAGTGTTATAAGCTTTTGAGTACGCTAATTGCCTTTTCCACATGAGACAGAGAATTTCATCAACATACTGTGATATAGGAAGTCAATTTTTAAATAGGTTAGTGATTGTAAAGATGCAACGGATGGTCCATCTGTTGCATAAGGTTCTCTGAATCAATAATCTAATGCAACTTATGCAAGAGAGTGATAATATGTTGCAACCGAACCACTACCTGTTCCACTAGAATACCTAGCTGTTGCAACAGATTTCACATCTATTGCACAGCTTCTTCTTCATGAAGTAGATTAGAAGGCTAGGTTAGGAAATGTAAACTTACCTTGTCCTCGTACCGTATATGCATATCTTTCATAATCTGGAAGTCTTGGGGGGAAAGAGAGGCTTGGAGTAATGTGGTGTGCGTCGCTTGACATTCTTGGCCCATCGCAGATCTCTCTTCTCTTTGGAGCCAAGTTTTACGTATATGTCGACCTTCTTCAATAGCCCTTGAACTTTAATATTTTTTGATTTTCAACTGGAGAGTACATCGCTAATTGCTCTTTTCTTCCTCCTAACCGCCGCTATAGGAGTATATGGCTCCCTCACCTTCTTGGATAGTGTGACACTACTCTTAGATTTGAATTCCTCAATAGCTTTAGTGATAGCCTCTACCTTTTCAATGAGTTTATCCTGGCTATTCTTGCACTCTTTGCATTTGTAATGAGAACACAAGGGTGAAGAGGGGTGAGAGTGACCGATGTAAGGGTGAGGGGGACCTATGAAAGTGGTGCTTTCAAGCATATTTATTTTTTCTTGAGCATCAACATGCTCATCATCACAAGTAGTAGCAGTATCAACATGCCTGCCACCAACACCAATAGCTCCACCAGAAGAAACACTCGGATCTGCCTTAGTAGGTTGGTTATGAAAAGCCTAAACATTAGGCTGACCTTACCTAACTGCTCTTCTTATGGATGTTGCTCCAGCCAATTTCTTATTTATTAACTCCGTCGTTGGGTCTGCTATAGTATCAACATGACCTAGAGTAATAAAAGAAGTCATCCCCAACTCCTGCTCAGTAGGCACGATCCATGGATGCACAACCTATAAAAAAGACAGATACATTTAAATCAAATAATATAATAATTTTTACAATTAGGATACATGTTAACATAAACAAATTATGCAGCAGATGATCTGTATGTCACAACAGATTAATAATATACTTCATTAGATTACACATCTATTGCATAGTTTGCAGTAGATGGTTAAAATTCATTTGAGTCTAGAGAACCAGAGTAGCAGATAGATAACCTGATGAAAAATATCAATCATCTGTCGCAACAGATTACCAATCTATTGTACCTGTTGGCACAAGATAGGCAATCTGTTGGGTTACATGTTATGCAACAGATGATTTATATGTCATAACTGATTAACAATATATTACATCAGATTACCCATCTATTTCATAATTTGCAGTAGATGGTTAATATGTTAAGAGTTGGGTTTAGAGGACCAAAGCAACAAATGGGTAATCTAATGCAAGATATCAATCGTCTGTCGCAACAGATTACCTATCTATTGCACTAGTTGGCACAGAACATGTAATCTATTGCAACATATGTCTCATCTGGTGTATTAGATATAACATCTATTCAATATCTTTCATTGATTTAAATTATTTTAATTGGAAAAGACGTACTGCATCACCTAGAGGGTTAAAGAAATCAAACTCCTTAATTTTGGTGTTGTTCTTTGTAGTCAACTACCTAAACATCCTTGGATGAAAAACCTCATTCGGGTAATCCATGACTTGCTTTCGGAGGGGAGGAATGACTTCAAATACTCAAGCCTAAAAAATGTAAACAGGAAGCAAGCAAAAAAATCATAATAACTATATTCAATATAAATTAATCGATGAGTAAAAATAATGATTAATTTTAACATAAAAGCCCAAGGAAATCCGTATAATGTGGTCGCCCCTAGGGATAACTTTGTCATTAAATATTGGACAGTCAAGTAGAAGTTTCATATCCTTGGGGATAATTGTTGAATTTATCAAAATCCTTAGCACACGCTAACAAATCATCTTCTATGACCTTGTTAACGTCTCTTGCCAATATAACCGAATGGGCAAACCAAATTAAGCAAAAATGCTCCCTGTACTGCTTTGGTATGGTTTTATCCTTGAGATTTGTCATCCAATTCGATGCTTTTTAGCCACGTCCAACAATGTCCAACAACCCATCTATTTGTTTCTTGCATTTATTGGTTTTGCTGGGTGGTCACTGGGACAATGCCTTCTCTCTATTTGATTGTGGTGGTTTGGCTTTCCTGCTTGCCTTTGACCTTTTACGGAGTGTTTCCTTGGTGATAGGTTCTTCTGGATGATCACATCTCTTGCCTGTCACTATAGCAAACTCTTGCAAGCCAAAATAAATCGGCATGTCACAGTAGTTGATCCAGATTTCATCCATCTTTTTGCCCCCTCCTTCGAATCTTTATCATCCCCTACGTACTTGATCCTGCACTTGAAAAGACCATATACCATCCTAATTTGGAAACGAGTGGGGGGGGGGGGTCCTTGGGCAGCTCAATAAAGCATCCAAAGCAGCTGCTCTTAAAAAGTCCATCTATGTTTTCCTTCTTCATAATATTCCTAAAATAATTAAATTTTTTCCCTAATTGGCATTTAAGTACAAGTTCACCAGTTAGTTCTTTTGGGTCATCTATCGGCATCACAAGTTGAAACCTGTCAATACTAATAGTTTTGACAGGATCATGCTGGGATACCGATATTAATTCATGCCCCATTAGTGATCCATTATCATCATGTTGATGATCATCCTCTTTCTCACTCTCTAATTCCTTCTCTTTCTCACTTTCATCTTCTTCATCACCATCTACAGACCCTTGTCTACCTCTTTCAATGTTGTTTTCATGTCTCTCCTTAGCTTCACTTTTCCCTAACTGAGATTGTTCAGAAAGCTCCTCCGAATCCCTCTTTATTGTAGACTTTGTTGTTGGGTGGTCAGAAGTTGATTCACTTTCACTTTTTTTTGGGAGACATGTTTTACCTACACAACAACAACAACAACAAACCCAGTGTATTCCCACTTAGTGGGGTCTGGGGGGGGGGGTAAGATGTAAATAACAAAAAAATAAAAATTACATTACAATAGATGTATGAATAAATTTTTAAAAATACATTACAAACACCACTAATATCGACACACCAACAGCCACCACCACAAACACAATCAACCAATTCCACAAACACTATGAATACCGACACCACCAACAACCACCATAAACACCACCAACTAATACACTCAAAAACCACCACAAACACCACCAGTGCCACCACAACGATCGCCAACACCACCATTACCACCAATACCACAAACACCATTCAACAATACCACGACAGTCAATAGAACACTACAATAAAAACTAGGGTTTTATCGAGTTCTTCCTATGGTTTTACCATTAAAACTCAAAATTGTAAACCTATTCTCGAAGATAATACAACTAAAAGTTTTCTTTTTCATCATTAACTTAAAAATCCTTATTTATTAGAAAAAAAAACAAATATATAACTTTTCTCGAACTCTGTTACCTATGAAGACAGAGAAAACAACAGATATAAGCAAGAATAAAGTAAAAAATAACACCTATATGGTTGGAAATGAGGAAAAAAATGATCTATTGTGAAGAGTTGAGCAATTTGTTGAGTAGTTGTATTGTTGAGAGAGAGAAAAAAGCGAGAACTCGAGATTTAAAATGATGAAACATTTTTCTCACAAATGGATGATTAGTATGGGTTGATTTGTATTTTGGAAAAGAATGACAAGTTTTGAAAATGTTAATTTGGTCCAAATTGATCTTAATTATTTTTTAAAATTACAAAAGATATGCATAATTTTTAACCCTCTTATCATGCGATTGCCAAAAGACTCAATTGAAGTTATAGTTGACCCTTTGAGAACTCACCCCTAGTCCTAGATTAATCAACTAAGGCATTAGCTAAATATATGAACTCAATTGAAATTGTATAAAAACAAATGTTCAACTTGTTACAACAGATTACTCATCTGTTGTAAATTATCAAATATATGCTGCCATCTATTATAGTTGACCCTATGATCAATTAAGGTATTAGTTGAACATATTAGGTAATAAGAATCCCTTCACCTCAAAGTGATCGATCGACGACTCTAGTCGGGAGGAACGCGATACCATCTCATCATCCATTTGCCAAAAGACTCAATTGAAGCTATAGTTGACGCTATAAGAGCTCACCCCTAGTCCTAGATTAATTAATTAAGGTATTAGTTAAACATATAAGGTAATAAGAATTTATTCAACTCAGAGTGATCGATCGACGACTCTAGTCGGGAGAGATGCAATACCATCTCATCATTCATTTGCCAAAAGACTCAATTAAAGTTGTAGTTGACCCTATGAGAACTCACCCCTAGTCCTATATTAATCAATTAAGGAATTAGTTGAACATATGAAATCAATTAAAATTGTATAAAAATAAATGTTTAACCTGTTGCAACATATTATCCATCTATTGGAATTAATCAAACAGATTATGTTATCTGTTATAGTAGATTACCCATCTGTTGTAAATTATCAAATAGGCGCTGCCATTTATTGTAGTTGGTCCTATGATCAATTAAGATATTAGTTGAACATATTAGGTAATAAGAATCGTTTCACCTTAGAGTGATCAATCGATGACTCTGGTCGGGAGAAACGTAATACCGTCTCATTATGCATTTTCTAAAAGACTCAATAGAAATTGTAGTTGACCCCATGATAACTCACCCCTAGTCCTAGATTAATCAATTAAGATATTAGTTGAACATATAAGGTAATAAGAATCAATTCATCTCAGAGATCGATCGACGACTCTTGTCGGGAGGAACGCACTATTATCTCATCATGCAATTGCCAAAAGACTCAATTGAAGTTGTAGTTGACCCTATGAGAACTCACCCCTAGTCCTAGATTGATCAATTTAGGTATTATTTGAACATATAAGGTGATAAGAATTGATTCAGCTCAGAGTGATCGATCAACAACTCTAGTTCAAAGGAACGCAATACCGTCTCATTATGTGATTGCCAAAAGACTCAATTGATGTTGTAGTTAATCCTATGATAACTCACCCCTAGTCCTAGATTAATCAATTAAGACATTAGTTGAACATATAAACTCAATTAAAATTGTATAAAAATAAATGTTCAACCTGTTGCAACAAATGACCCATCTGTTGAAATTAATCAAACAGATTAAGTCATCTGTTGCAATATATTACCCATCGTTGTAAATCATTTGCTTGGATAGATGGCTAAGCTTTGGAAATTTTCAAATAGAAATTGTCATCTGTAGCAAAGTATGACTTTCATGTTTTAAGATCCTTTTTTAAAGCAATTTAGGTATTTTCTATCTGAGATAAAAAAGATAAAACACTAAGGCGGTAAAAAATATTACTTGGATAACTCAAAAATATCCTCATTGAGTAGTCTTATATGGTCTTTTTAATTTCACTGTCTCCTTGTGCCCTTAAAAAGTTATTAATGAACTTTTAAAACCCATATCTACCCCCTCCATTTCATTTTAGTTGACCCTCTTTTTAAAAATATTTATTTCAATTTAGTTGTCCCAATGATGAAATCAAGAGGATTTTAATATATTCTTCCAATAATACCCTTATTATTAAATGACTAAACAAGTTGTATATATTCAAATTTATATTTTCAAAGCATAATTAATAAGGTTAATTTGGTAAAATAGACCCTCAATAAATATTTTTCTTAATGGATGTGCCATGTCTATAGGGGCTAACTCAACTAATATGAAATGGATGGAGTAGAACACTCTCTCTTTTAGCCATAAACTCAAGACGAGAAACTCAACTCATCTCTCTCTCTTCTTTATTCTAAATTCTCTTTTTCCCCTTTTTTCTCTCTTTTCTCTCTTTTTTTGGATGAGGATCCTTTTAGATCTCAACCTATCAATATCTTTTCTCGACTAAACTGGATATTCTGATCCCTTTGCTTTTTTGACATTACAGGTATGGTTCACTATTGCTCTTTCCTTCTTGTCTTCTTTTTTGTATGTTATTTATATTAGATATTTACATCTGTTTCTATTAATGATTTACACATTACCAATTTCCTATTTATTGAGAAAATTGAAGAAAAGATGACTTTTAAGTCTTGAATGAACAAACCGTTGTTTTTATTAAAATATACAAAAAAAGTCATCTGTTGTGAGAACTTAAAAAGCCTTGTTGTCAGTATAATTTTTTAATGTCTTTTGTTTGTTACTTTGGTGTTGTTATTGTTGTGGGTGGTGGTATTGAAACATGTGGTATTTGTGTTGTTGATATTGTTTGAACATATGGTGTTGTTTTTTTTGTTGTTCATGTTGTTGTTGGTGGTGTTGCAACAGTTTCCTCAACTGTTGCAACTGATGAATCAGCTGTTGAAATAGACAGAGCAATTGTTTGAAGAAATCAAACCAATAGCCAGGCTAGTTTGATTTATTCCAACACATGACCCATCTGTTGCAACATGTCATCCATCTATTGCAACAGATGCCTCGAATAGATGAGGGAATCTATTGCATTAGATTGTTCATCTGTTGATTCATTTAATTTTGTGTTACCCTTTTGTAATGTTCTTTTTGTTTTTCTCTTGTTTGACATCAAATGTTTTTCTCTTATTTACAGATAAAAGGAAGTGAAATTGGATCAACTTTTGCCCGACCAATATTAAAGGCTAGAGTAAAGATGGGCTTGAAGGAATAAACTGCTTGCAGATAGAACCACTTCATATGTGGGAAGTATGTATTGCTGATCAGCCTATCATGAAAACACATATCCAGTACGATGATTTTGTGAATATTGGTTCTTTACCTGTTTGGCGTTAATCCTTCAAACTAGATATGACATTTTATTGTTAAGATTGTTAGGTTCGAACTGGTAAGGCTGAGGGACCAAGTAGGTGGTGTCGATACCCTGTTATGGTTTAATAAAGATTTTGCTGATGTTTATGTGTCAAGTTTGGAGAAGGGTTAAGGTTTTTGGTGGCAGTGTAAACATTTAAATAGCGATTGCATTGACCTTAAGGGTTCAATGAACTTTTGAAAGGCTTCTGAAGCCTCGCACCACTGCAAACAAGAATGGAAATAAATATAGTTATTGCTCTGGTCAAAATTTATATGGATGGTTGCTCGAGGAGACTATTATACAGTAGAAGGTTATTGTAAGAATACCTATGCGGGAAGAGGGAGGTGAAGAAGACCATATCAAATCATACCTTATTAAAGAAGAAACACAGTGTAGGAAGGGAATTGTAGCGAAACTGGCTGATAAAATTGACATGAAAAATGAAAAAACCTATTGAGCTACTAAGGTTAAATGTATCCAAAAAATGAAAATCCATCAGTCGTTCTTAAAAAAGAAAAATTCTCAAGTGGACTGGAGCTATGCACTTTGTTAGGGGGCTGTAACTAGCTATTATAGCCTAAATGAAGACCCACAAAATGCAGGACCAGAACTCTAAGGAAGTAGTTTTGTGAGCACAGAAGGTGGTAAGATTGTCGGCTAGAATTAAAACCCGAACCAACTACTCCTGAATTAAAAATAAGGGATCAAGCCAAGGTGGTAATTTCTCAAGTTAAACTTGCATCCCATGCCTTCTTTTTATGGATCTGGTCAGGTCAAAGGCAGTGGAAACAAAAAGGCATGGGATTTTTGCCCAACTTCAAACCTTTTTATTTCTATTGCCATTAACCTGATCATAGCCACAAACAGAAGGCATGGCATGCAAGTTAGACTTGAGAAATTGACACTTTGGCTTCCCTTATTTTTACTTCTGGATTTGTTGGTTCAGGTTTCATTCTTGACTAAAAATCTTACCAATCTTCTATGCTCGCGAAGTTTCTTCCTTAGAGTTCTGGTCCTGGACTTTGTGAGTCTTAATTGAGGCCACGCTCACTAGTTGTAGTCTCTAGCAAAGTGACCAACTCCAGTCCTCTTTACCATTTTTCTTTTTCTTCAACAGCTGACAGATTTTTATATTTGGATACACTTTCATATTTGAAGCTCATTTAGTTTTTTTCATTTCTCATGTCCATTTCATTGTCCAGATTTGCTAGAAGTTCTTACTTACTTCCCTGTGTTTTCTCTTAAACAAGGTCTGAGATGATATATGGTCTTCTTCACCTCCCTCTTTCCGCATAGGTATTCTCCTAAGCACCTTCTACTGTATAATAGTCTCCTTGAGCAACCTATTCATATAAATTTGGACCAGGAGAATTTCTATTGGTTCCATCATTGTTTTCTGCAGTGCAAGGCTTTGGAGGCTTTTCAAGAAGTCCATTGCACCATTAAAATAGGTCCAATCACTATTGGATATTTACACTGCCGCCAAAAACTTGAACCCTTCCCCAAACTTGACATAAAAACGTGAGCATAAACCGTCATTAAATTATAATTGGGTATCAACACCACTGTCTTGGAACCCTTCGGCCTTATCAGTTCATACCTATCAAACTTAATTGTACAATGTAGGATCTTGTTTGAAGGATTAATGTCTAATCGGTAAAAAACTGCATTCACAAAATCATTGTACTTTATGTGTGTCTATCACGGTAGCCTGATCAATAATACATAACTCCAGTGCATTAAAGTGGATCCATTCATCTACGCGCACCTTATTCTTCCTACCCCATCAAGACATGTCAGACAATGTTCATTTATCTGCACACATATGATGACTATTAAAAAAGAGGTGAATAGTCATGACTTTTTATCTAACTTATTCAAAACAACTGATGAACTAAATTATCCATCCGTTACAACTGATGAATCAGTTGTTATAAGAAATCGAAACATCTCCTCCAAAATATGGTCTATTGGTCACAATAGATAATCTATATGTTACAACATATATTGTAACAGATGGTAAATCTGTTGCGATAGACCAGACAGTGTTTATTCATTTGTATGCATATGATGACTATTAAAAAAAGGTAGTCATGACTTTTTATCTAACACATTCAAAACAGCTGACATATTAAATTCTCCATCTGTTGTAACTAATGAATCAGCTGTTAAAAGAAATCAAAACATCTCCTCCAACAGATGGTTCATTTGTCACAATAGATAATACATATGTTGCAATAGATGGTAAATCTGTTGCAGCAACCTAGACAGTGTTTATTCATCTGCACGATATGATGACTATTAAAAAGAGGTAAAGAGTCATGAATTTTTATCTAACACATTCTAAACAACTAATGAATTAAATTCTCCATCTGTTACAACTGATGAGTTAGCTGTTAGAAGAAATCAAAACTTCTCCTCCAATAGATAGTTCATCTATCATAACAGATAATACATATGTTACAACAGATGTCTCAGCTATTACATATATAACAAATGGTAAATCTGTTTTGACAGACCATTTGTTATACATAAAGACTATCTATTACAACAGATGGTAAATTTTTTGCAACAGATAGATGATCTATTGTAATAACTCAATAATAACGGTTGTTATCAAGTCTCAAACCATTTTGAAAAGGTGATAAGTATTAATGTAAAAAAAAAAGTTCCGAATTTTCACAGAAAATAAAGTGCCATCAGTTTGAAAGTAATTAATACAATGGACCTAAACAGTCTTGCCTTTTGTACTGACACATTTAAATTCCTCTATAAATAGTTCCTTCTTTAATCTTCATTATACTCAACTTTATTTATTTCTTGCATTTTTTCTTTTTGTGTGACATCTTCAACCACTTTTCTCCAAAGAGCATATTCCTTTCTCATTGAGATAGGTTATTTTTTGGTGCAAATCAACCAGTTGGTAGTATACATTGTATTACATTTGGACTCTTTTCTTTACACTTGTCAATTCACGCGTATCCTAGATATGGATGATCCTGTTTGGGACATTGCTATTCTGCATGACATAATGCGGAGCTTCAAAGGCAGTTTAATGACCTGCAGAGGGAGTTGGTCGCTGTGAGAGTGACGATGTTTAAAGAGATGCAGAGGCTGATGAGGGCCCTGCTGCTGCGAGTTGATTGGCCGACTGTCATTAATGATGATGATAATAATTAGAATATGTTTTTTTCTTTTAGCGTATGTATTTTAATTTTTCTATATCGGATCTATAAATAATGTATTTTATTTTTCATTTAATGAAAAATTTATTTTTTGTCAACTGTGGCTTTTTGATTCTTATTCAATTTTTGTTCTGTCTATTTCTTCTAAACATACATGTTAATATGTTGACGGTTGGAGGTAAGGAGAAATTTTCAATCCAGTAGCAATATCAATTTTAGCTTCTGAGTTCTTTCAAAAGATGGACCATGTGTTGTAATAGATTGGTCATCGGTTGGGTTTCTATCAACAGATTATCCATCTATTGAGATAGATTTATCATCTGTTGGTGGATAATATTCTAGTTTGATGGAACTGTGTTGTGTCCTTCCAGCTAATGTCCATCTGTTGCCACAGATGGGTAATCTGTTGAAAATAATTGTGGTCTATTGTATTTTTAATTCATGTTTTGCCTCTTTTTACTGATGCACAAGTTATTAAAAAAGATATTTTATATATAATATATGATAACATTACGTTCACAATAATGAGTTAAATATATAAAAGTCCACAACAAATAACAACACAAGTTTTTGCAATCACAATGATCATGGTGGATTACAATCTGGGCATGTAGTTCTTTTGTGGCCAGCACGCTTACATACGGACCACTTGTTTCTTCTTGATGAAAATGATTCTCCGACTCCACACCTCTTATTATATGTCTTTCTTTTTGGTTTGATAGTACTTGGGTTAATATATGGAGGAGGTATTAATCTCCCCAAAAGCTCTGCAGGAACAACCCAAGATTCTTCGGGAGGCACCGATGTAATATGCCCACTATATGCCATTATATATTTTCCCACCGAATAATATTGAGAGGAATGATCATAAATTAAGGTCCATATTTTGGAACGTATTGAGCTCGAAGTGCTTCCATAGCATGTGAACAGGGTCTTTTGTCCAAGTTAAAAACTCTACACGTACAAGATCTTATTTGTAGATCGATTGTGGCAACATCACCATGACCGATGATACTGAATATGTAATCTGCTATTTGATGAGATAATAACCTATTCCCTAAAATAATGTTCGTTGATATTATTTTTTTGATATTTAGAACAAATGGGATTTTTTGGGCCCTCGGACTGTATGCGCCTTTCGTTAAAAAATCAACCATACTTCTTGTTTATTATTTCAAACAGAGCCTTGATGGAAAATTCTCTTTCATTTCCAAACAATGAATTCACCGATTCAGCTATGTTTTATGTCATAATATTGTATCTATACAAGAGAATCACTCAGTAAGACATCATATTAAACTTGTAACTCAAATAAGACATTAAATTCATAAGAATTACCTATTTGCCAGACAGAATGCCAGGCTCCATCTCTCGAAACCAACACGTACAAGAAGTTCTGCTACCTTGGTATGCACATCCGTTATTTTACTGAAATGGTCTAAAAACTCCTCTCTATTATATGTTTTAGCCTCTCTATAAAAAAAGGGTCACAGCTCTTTCGTTATGATAGTTGGTCTGAATGTTCTGATAGTTGGGATACTTGGATGCCTATCCAAAATAAAACACAACTCTTCGGTATCTTTGATGAAGCTTCGCAGTTGTTCAAAAAAATCCATAAGAGGCATCACATTCCTTGTCTACTACACAAAAAGCGACAAAAAGATGTGATTCTACGCATCCTGTGCCACCGCTGCTAGCAGAACTCCATTATACCTGCTTATCTAGAAGGTACCATTGACAGCTATGCCTTTTCTCAAATGTCCAAAACCTTGAATCAAAGAACCATAGGATACAAAAAAGTACTTGAACATTCCGTTTTCATCAATATGCAATATCATCTTACTTTTGGGATTTGTGGACTCAATCATGTAACGGTAGGCATCCAGGACTGCATACCCATGCTCATGTGTCCCCCTAACCAAGTCCTTGACAATCCCCATGGCCGTATATATCTTCCAATAACTGACCAGGATACCCAATTCCATAAGGAGTTGATTGGCCATAACCCTTGTAGAAGGGCCTTTGCCATCGAGGAAATAACTTTTGAAATATTCACTTAGGACCTTCATCGTGGCGTGAGGATTTTGGCCCAAGATGTGCTTCGAACTACATGTGTGATGCTTTTTATATTTATGAATGATGAATCTATCAGAACTTACGTACTTCACCGCTCTTAATCACTACTTGTAGTTCGGATTAGCACATTTGTAGCAAAAAACACTGCTCAAATTAATCACCTTCTTTATTCTGAAATCTTTTTTCAAGTAAGAAATAAATAAAGTGGTAGATAGTTCATTCCTGTCCTTGAATAACATTCCATTGAAAAAGCTAGTCCTGTCGCCTTGAAGATTACCAAACTGTGTCAATCGAGAAGAACTACCCACCGTATTGGTCGCATCAATGGTCGTAGGTGTTTGATCATCATCTGGAATATTCATGTCTAGATCATCCAATCTATGATCAAAGATGTCTTATTGTTGTTTTTATTCTACATTTTGGTTCTTATTCTCTCTCATCTTTTCAACCACATACACCCTTAACATCGGCTTAGATGAATCACTAAGACAAGCATGCAACCGAATCTGATCAGTTATCTTTAAAGGTAGTACCATCTGATATTCAAAGAAGCTGTGCATGTAGCTGATAACAAGTTCTTCTGGTTGACAATTCAGTCCACAATAGTGATAATTAAGTTCACAAAATCATCATACAAAACATCACTTTGGACTATCATAACTATCAACTCTAGAAATTCACCCTCCTTCCAACGCAATCCATATCGATTGCTCTGCTCAATCAATTAACCATGAAAATCCAACCCCTACTGTTATTGATCCCTTTATTAGTGGTACCTAAATAAAGTCATTTGTTAAAAAAAGTTAATAGTGATTTCATAGTGCCATAAGTGAATCCCAACAGAGCTGTAATCTGTTGCAACATGTAAGTGATCAGTCGCAATAGATTACTTACCTGTTGGGATTCATGTTATGATCCTGAAACTGATTTCAACAGATGAGTCATCTATTGTAACAGGTGAATCATATATTGCATCAGACTATATATTTATTACAACAGATGAAGTGTCTGTTGGGATAGATATTATGGTACTAAGGGACCTTTGAAGTTGATTCGAACAGATGAGTGACTTGTTGCAATAGATAATTAACCTGTGGTGACAAATAACTTACCTGTTGTAACAAATGACGATCTGTTGGAATCAAGGTCAGGTTCTATCACAACAAGTTACTAATATATTGTAACAGATATTTACCGTCTGTTGGAATCGAGTTCAGGTTCTGTTGCAATAGGTTAATAATATATTGCAATAGATATTTAACCTGTGTAACAGACAACCTGTCTGTAAGAATCGAGTTCAGGTTCTGTTGCAATAGGTTACAAATCTATTTCAACAGATATTTATCATGAGTAATACCCCAAAAAATCCAAACCAATATTAGAGGCATGTACCAAGCTCATGCATATTACATCATGGTTATTTTATAGTTTTATGAGTAAGTTAGATGTATATTAAGGCTTTAAATAACTCCCAGCTATCAAACGAATCAAAACATTCCTTACTGATTGAATTCTTGAGAAGGATATTGGTATAGTCAACTTCAAACGATCATATATTTTATTATACTTGGAATTTTAGGGATCATTACCTATCAATAGATATATAATTGAATTATCTTTTCAACGATACTAATTTTGCCTAAATTCAATATCAGAGCAAAGAGTTATGCCTATTTTACTCCAGCATATCAGGCTGGAAATAGTGTGACGACATTTGTGATAGCTTATCACAATTGTGACGCCCTATCACGAAGGTCGTCAGCCTTAGACTGAAACCATCTCCTAAGTGACGATATTCGTGATAGCTTATCATATTTGTGATGCCCTATCACGAAGGTCATCAGCTATGATTTTCAGCAACTGGGAAATTATTTCATAAGGGTATTTTGGTCTTTTCCTTCACCTTCCACGACTTATAACCCTAAAAAGGCATAATTTTTCCCATTTTTCTTCAGTTAAGCATCTGAAAAACCCTCTCTTACACTCTCAACCACAATATTAGGGTTTCCATCAAACTCATCTCACAAAAGCAAGATTCAAGCCTTTTTTCAAGATAATCAAGAATTAAGTTTCCCAATCCAAGAACTCTCCAGCAAATCATCAAGGTTTCCTTTCTAAGGTATGCGTAGTGTTCATCTATGGATCCAATCCATTCATAGAGCTCAATAACCATGTTTTAAATATTATTTTGTAAAATTTTTATGGTTATATGAGTATGTACATATTGACGATTATTGTTTAAGTTTTAATGTGATGTCTAAAGGTATTTTCATGGAATATCTATGTGTGTTAATTAAAAATCATGAACTTTAGGTGGTTTAATATGGTGCAAGTTGAAACCCACCTATGCCTTAAAGAATGCATGCGAAGTGTTTGATAAAATGCTTAGGATGCTAGAAATTCATGTTTGTATGGTTTTATGATGTCTAAATGACAAGTCCATGTTAGCTATATACTTCAATATGAATTCCATGCTTTTTATGTGTTGCTATTGTGGTGGTATGAAGCATGTTATTTAATGGAGATATACAATTTGTACACGAAATATATGCATGCATTCCCTACAATGTTTAAGATGTTAAATAACTAAATGAAAAATGATATTCCCTACTTATGATATTATGAATTGTGGACTCAAATCTTGTGATCAGGTCATGTCATGTGTGTAAGTTTTCTTCTATCGAGTCCTGGGGGTATTCGTACCCGAAAATATAGTTGTGTGTCTAGAGCCATGTTATATTATCACGATACTCTCAGTCAAGCCATGATCTATAGAATTCAGTCAGTCATGTCACTCAGGAAAATCCAGTAACCTCAGTAATCTCAGTAGTTCAGTAATCTCAGTGATCTCAGTACTCAGTAATATCTGAAACCTCAGTATTCAAATTCAATCTTAGTAACTTCAGTACTCTCAACTAGTCCTTAGAACTCATTATATTCTGTCCATCATCAGAATCCAGTAAACTCAATTTTAGCTACGCAAAATAATACCACTAGTATCAGTTCAGTTAATCAGTATCAGTTTAGCAAATTAGTTCAGTTAAGTTATTTAGTTCAACCCAGTTATTCAGTTCAGTGTTTTTCAGATGGGAGTAGGATTCAGCACTGAGTGAACCTAGAGATGGGGGCTCACCCGCTAGAATAGGACTGAGATCCCTAGAAGCAATTCCTAAGTTCCAGAACTACGTTGCCAACATAGGTATGAGATGTCACCCGTTAGATAGGACTGACATACTCAGGGGTCACTTGTTAGCACATTTATATGTATAGGATTGATCCCAGGAGTCACCTGCTAGATCAGGACTGACTCCACAACAGATGTCTTTATTGGTGGCGTGGTACTGACACCCTTCTAGCCAGGGCAGAGATTGAACCCCAGTCA
Organism: Capsicum annuum; assembly: GCF_002878395.1. NCBI lineage: Eukaryota > Viridiplantae > Streptophyta > Magnoliopsida > Solanales > Solanaceae > Capsicum > Capsicum annuum. The sequence continues at coordinate 23,337 of NW_025846342.1, read as the reverse complement.
TCTTAGCTTGGGGCATGTCGGTTAGATGAACATATCCCACAGTTTCAGTTACAGATTCAAGACTGTCCGATATGGTCAACTAAGTTCAGTAGTACAGATCCAGTACTGTTAGAGACAATTAATATCAACTAAGCTCAGTAGTACAGATTCAGTACTATTAGAGACAATAAATCCTTATCATTATAAAAGACTTCAAGATCACCCATTAGATAGGGCTGATCTTAACTATAGTTAAACAGTATCAGAATCATCAAATATAAAGATCACCCACTAGATAGGACTGATCTCAAATTTAGTTACTCATATAAAACAGAACTCAGGTAGTTCCATCAAAACTTAGACTGTCAGATACAGTCGTCCAGTATCAATTACATCGGTTAGGCCGATCATTGCAGTTATATCAGTTATATCAATTTTTTGAACTTATGAATCAGTCATATCAGTTATCAAAATTTATGATATCAGAATTCAACTTCAGGACTGTCAGACACAGTCAACCAGACCAGTTCTTCATAATTCAAACTGTTAGAAATAGTCATTCATCTATTCAGTATCTCAGTATTAGTACACTCATGTTGTCAGTATTTAGACTCAGTAGTCAGTATCTCCACGAGTTCAGTTACAGTTATGTATGCATGTATGTATTCTCACATTCATATTAGTTAGCATTGTTAATGCATATAACCCTTTGCATTTAGCCTACTTCACTTGTATACTCAGTACATTCAGACGTACTGATACATTTGCGCTATGGTGCTTTTTCTTATGTACACCATCTATTCAGAGGCACGAGCTCCAGATCAGCAGTAACATTCCAGTATTTAGAGTTTGCAGTGAGTCTTTCTCATTCGAGGATGATATGATTATTGCTATATTTACTATTTCATTGCTAGATGGAGTTAGTTGGAGACATGTTCCTTCAACTCTTTATTCAGTTCAGTTAGAGGCTTTTAGACTAGATGTCAGATTAGATATTCAGATCTCATTATTTTCAGTATTTATGACTTGTTTTGGTATTGTTATACCTTTTTCAGATATTTTATTATCAGACGTTTATTCAAATCAAACCATATTACCTTTCATGTTTATGTTTCCACATTTTATGATATATTATGCAGTATACAGGTACAGATATCAGTCATGGGTTAGATTGTGATCCTTCGGGGTCATGAGCACCGTGTAGCATTCCAGTTCAGAAAATTGGGGTGTTACAAACTTGGAATCAGAGCCTAAGGTTCAATAGAGTCCTAGGAAGTTTGAAATCCGCATCTAGTAGAGTCTTGTGCATGCGTGTGTTGTGCACCACACCTATATGCAGGAGGCTATGAGGTGTTTTAGGAACATTTTCCCTTCTTTCATTATTTATGTCATGCTAGTGAACAGTCAGATTTGTAGAACTTGTTTACTTATCCTTGTATCTATTCATCCTATCCAAAATCTCAGAGAATGTAACTATTTTAAGGTAGAACCTCCTAGTAGTTGCAAGTTCAGTTCATCTCATACATTAGTTTCAGACTCTTAAAGTTTAGTTCTAATCTAGTTCGTTGATGCCCTGTGCATCACCCAGTATCTCCATAAGGTAAGCGTTCTTAGAGGGACATAGCATCCAAGGGAGAGATACCCCACTTTCTCTTAACGCTCACATGACTTAGATCCTTCAATTTCTCCTTGCATAACAAATTCAGTCTAGAATAAAGGGTACTCATAAGTTAGACCTCAGCTATAAGTCAAGTATTCAGAGGTTTAGTTCAATTCATAATGTTCAGTGCATATGTCACATAGCAGAATCAGTCATGTTCTCATGTTTTAGTCCAATCTTAGTGCCTTTACCATTGCATGTTCAGTCGCATGTTCGTGAGTCAGTTCAGTCATGTATTCATGCATCAGATATGCGTGGTCAGCTTATCAATACTTTCAGTCATGCATTCACGTATCATGTCAATCATATAATCATGCATCATATATGCATGGATTCAACTTATCAGTTAAGCATCAGATATGCATTCTCAGTTTGAGAAACTTAGTTTATCGGAACACTCAGTCATTCATTCATAAATCAGCTACCCATGCATCAGATATGCATGTACAGTATGATATGCTCAGTTTTTAGTTATGTCAGCCATGAAATCATGATCAGTCATTCATGCTATATATGCATCATTTTATATTTTCTCCCCTCTCAAGCAGTCATCATTTGAGGACGAATGTTTTCAGGGGAGAGATATTGTAATACCCCAAAAAATCCAAACCAATATTAGAGCCATGTACCAAGCTCATGCTTATTACATCATGGTTCTTTTATAGTTGTATGAGTAAGTAAGATGTATATTAAGGTTTTAAATAACTCCCAGCTATCAGACGAATCAAAACATTCCTTATCGATTGAATTCTTGCGAAGGATATTGGTATAGTCAATTTCAAATGAGCATATCTCTCATTATGCTTAGAATTTTTGAGCTCATGACCTATCAACAGATATATAATTGAATTATCTTTCCAACGATACTAATTTTGCCTAAATACGATATCGGAGCAAAGAGTTATTCCTATTTTACTCCAGCATATTAGGATGGAAATAGTGTGACGACATTCATGATAGCTTATCACAATTGTGACGCCCTATCACGAAGGTCATCAGCCTTAGGCAGAAACCAGCTCCTAAGTGACGACATTCGTGATAGCTTATCACATTTGTGACTCCCTATCACGAAGGTTGTCAGCTATGATTTTCAGCAACTGAGAAATTATTTCATAAGGGTATTTTGATCTTTTCCTTTACCTTCCACGACTTATAACCCTAAAGAGGCATAATTTTTCCCATTTTTCTTCAGTTAAGCATCTTAAAAACCCTCTCTTACACTCTCAACTACAATATTAGGATTTCCATCAAACTCATATCACAAAAGCAAGATTCAAGCCTTTTTCCAAGATAATCAAGAATTAAGTTTCCCAATCCAAGAAATCTCCAGCAAATCATCAAGGTTTCCTTTCTAAGGTATGCGTAGTGTTCATCTATGGATCCAATCCATTCCTAGAGCTCAAGAACCATATTTTAAATATTATTTTGTAAACTTTTTGTGGTGATATGAGTATGCACATGTTGACGATTGTTGTTTAAGTTTCAATGTGATGTCTAAAGGTGTTTTCATGAAATATATATGTTTGTTAATTGAAAACCATGAAATTTAGGTGGTTTAATATGGTGCAAGTATGAAACTCACCTATACCTTAAAGAATGCATGCAAGGTGTTTGATAAAATGCTTAGGATGCTAGAAATTCATGTTTTTATGGTTCTATGATGTCTAAATGACAAGTACATGTTAGCTATATACTTCAATATGAATTCCTTGATTTTCATGTATTGCTGTTGTGGTGGTATGAAGCATGTAAGATAATGGAGATGTACAATATGTACACGAAATATATCCATTCATTCCCTATAATGTTTAAGATGTTGAATAACTATATGAAATATGATATCCCCTACTTATGATATTATGAATTGTGGACTCAAATCTTGTGATCAAGTCATGTCATGTGTGTCAGTTTCCTTCTATCGAGTCCTGGGGGTATTCATACCCAAAAATATAGTTGTGTACCTAGAGCCATGTCATGTTATCATGATACTCTCAGTCAAGCCATGATCTATAGAATTCAGTCAGTCATGTAACTCAGGAAAATCCAATAACCTCAGTAATCTCAGTAGTTCAGTAATCTCCGTGATCTTAGTACTCAGTAATATCTATAACCTCAGTATTCAATGTCAATCTCAATAACTTCAGTACTCTCAACCAGTCCTCAGAACTCATTATATTCTGTCCGTCATCGGAATCCAATAAACTCATTTTTAGCTCTACTAAAAAATACCACTAGTATCAGTTCAGTTAATCAGTATCAGTTCAGCAAATCATTTCAGTTAAGTTATTTAGTTCAGCCCAGTTATTTAGTTCAGTGTCTTTTAGATGGGAGTAGGATTTAGCACCGAGCGAACCTAGAGATGGGGGATCACCCGCTAGAATAGGACTAAGATCCTTAGAAGCAATCCCTAAGTTCTAGAACTACGTTGCCAGTGTAGGTATGATATGTCACCCATTAGATAGGACTGATATACTCAGGGGTCACTCGTTAACACATTTATATGTATAGGACTGATCCCAGGAGTCACCCGCTAGATCAGGACTGACTCCACAATAGATGTCTTTACTGGTGGCGCGCTTCCAGTGAGGGAAGAGTGGACCCCACTCATCTTAGCTTGGTGCATGTCGGTTAGATGTATATATCCCACAGTTTCAGTTATTGATTCAGGATCAGATACAGTCAACTCAGTTCAGTAGTACAGATTCAGTACTATTAGAGACAATCAATCCTTATCATTATAAATAGACTTTAAGATCACCCATTAGACAAGACTGATCTCAACTATAGTTAAACAGTATCAGAATCATCAGATTTAAAGATCACCCACTAGATAGGACTGATCTCAAATTTAGTTACTCCATATAAAATAGAACTCAAATAGCTCCATCAGAACTTAGACTTTTAGATACAGTCGCTCAGTATCAGTTACATGGGTTAGGTCGATCATCACAGTTATATCAGTTATATCAGTTTTATGAACTCATGTATCATCATATCAGTTATTGGAATTCATGATATCAGTATTCAGCTTTAGGACTGTCAGACACAGTCAACCAGACCAATTTTTCATAATTTGAACTGTCAGAAATAGTCGTTCATCTATTCAGTATCTCAATATCTGTAAACTCCTGTTGTCAGTATTCAGACTCAGTAGTCAGTATCTCCATGAGTTCAGTTACAGTTATGTATGCATGTATGTATTCTCATGTTTATATTAGTTAGCATTGTTCATGCATATAACCCTTTGCATTTAGCCTACTTCACTCGTATACTCAGTACATTCAGATATACTTCCGCATTTGCGCTATGGTGATTCTCTTATGTTACACCATAGGTTCAGAGGCACGAGCTCCAGATCAGCAGTAGCATTCCAGTGTTCAAAGTTTGCAGTGAGTCCTTCTCATTCGAGGACGATATGATTATTGCTACATTACTATTTAGTTGCTAAATTGAGTTAGTTGGAGACATGTTCCTTCAACTCTTTATTCAGTTCAGTTAGAGGCTTTCAGACTAGATGTTAGATTACATATTTAGATCTCATTATTTTCAGTATTTATGACTTGTTTTGGTATTGTTATACCTTTTTCAGACATTTTGCTATCAGACATTTATTCAGTTCAAACCATATGGCCTTTCATGTTCATGTTTCCATATTTTATGATATATTGTGCATTATATAGGTACATATATCATTCATGGGTTAGCTTGTTGTCTTTCGGCGTCATGAACACTGTATAGCATTCTGGTTCAGAAAATTAGGGTGTTACATCATGTTGCACCAGATAACTAATTTGTTGCAACATATGGGGTTATATGTTGCAATAGATGACCCATCTATTTGATTTATGTTACAGCACTATAGAGCCATAAACATAAATTCAACATATGAGTCTTTCGTTGAAACAAATATTTCATCTGTTGCAACAGATGATTGATCTGTTTAAACAGATGGTTCTTATGTTGCATTCTAGTTCGCGTGCTATTTATTGTTGAAAAAAATAACACAATAGTAGTTACCATATGACAAATTCAACTAAAAATCATAATTTGACTTATCAAAGTCTCGTATGAAGTACTGCTAAAGTGGAAAGTACTGTACGAAATAAAATGTGACCTAAGAAATTGGTCAAATAGCAATAGTAGCGGTAACAACAACAAAAACAATGGTCAACAAGAAGAATGAAGTAGAAGATAATGATAATAAAGCAGAATATAATGAATAAAGCAGTAATAATAATGAACAACAAAAATTGCTAAAAGAGAGAAAACAACAATGGACGAGAAGAGAGAGAAAAATGTCTTTTTCTCTTTATTTCTCGGTATATTTGGTAACTCCTTATTTGTTGAGATGAAAACTGGCTAAAGAAAGTATGGAGTGATGGTAACTCCTTATTTATTGATCCTTTTTTCTTTTGATATGGTACATTACTGCAGGAGTGTGATAAATATATTGTTGGAACATAATGAGAGCATGCTTGACACGTTGACGCTCCTAAAAATGAAATCAAAAGCTTATTCAAAAGGTTCATAGGTTTGGCTTGGATATTCACCACTTACAAGTAGAATTGGATTCAAAAGCTATTACGTGTAATGCCCAGCAACCTATTTATGGATGGTGTGAGACTGAAAAAATTTTGAGAAGCCAACTTGAGGAGCTAAAATTAAAGAAGTCAAAAATTGCTCATACTCTTATAGATAGTTTCACGCTTAAGAAGAGCATACTAGAGTTATGTGAGGATGTAAAAGAGGATGCAATTCCTGAGTTGGGACATATTGAACATCATTCAAAATAATTTTTTACATTGTGTTTGGGTAGTCAGATCTTGATTGAGACATCTGAGCCCGAAGGAGAGTGCAAGGAGGAGGAAACATATGTCTATATTCTTGAATTTGCTGAGCCAAAATCAAAGAACTACATTCCTCATAAAAGTGCCAAGAAGTACAATATGCCATATTTATTTTTTGGGTCCTTTATTTTTCTACCTCCGCCCCATGAGCATAATGGGAACTCGGAAAAAAATTAGGGGTGCAGTTCATAAGTCCAAAGTGGAAAGAGAAAACTGGAGGCCAAATATTGGGCTACCTTGATAAAGTCTTAGTAATTACCCATGGGCTTGTTGGGGAAGTCTGAGTACCCAATCAAGTCCCATCATGTCGCGACGTGAAATTAGGCATTTTTTGGCAGGCAACCCAAGGTATTTTTTATTTGTAGGTATTATTGTGATTGGAGTTAGATTTATGCACCTATACTGCCACAAGTATGTTTCTACCTCTCTTGTTTTGTAGAGGTCTAATGCATTAAGGACAATGGATGATTTTAAGTTGAGAGTGGGGCTACATGTGGATCTTGATGTCCTTTTGGGTTTTTTATTATTGTGCCTCTTTTTCTTGAAGTCCTGTTCCTAATAGAACCAGTATATTTAGGCATATTGTGTTTTTTTTCGTGATGTTTTGTGGTTAACTAGGAGAAAAATAAGTATCTAGGTCAGTTGACATATTTTTGTTGAGTTTTTAGTTAAATGATAATACCTCTCCAATTGTTTGTTTTTGAACTATGTGATATGTATATATATGTGACTATTGAGAATCTTGTAATGGTATTAGTATTAGAGACATGATAATCATTTCTAACAATTGCATGAACCGAATAGGTAGTAGCTTGTAATATTGACTCTGTGCATGTGTATGTGAGATGCTACTTAGTTCTCTTTGTGTGTTGAATTCAGAACTTTCCCGGTTAGTCTTGCGTAGGTTGTAGGATAGTAGGTTAGGAAAGGATAATAGGTCATTTTTTATGTTAGTCCACTTTTAGTCTAAATGACTTTTCCTGTGTGAATTATATCCCTTGATCCTAATTTTTGAGTCTATAGCCTATTTTCCTTTTAACACTTTTCACCTTTCCATTTGAGTTACAATGAACCTGTTTTGGCACTGGTCCTTGTTGGACATTGTGCCCCTCAACTCAGGCAAAACACCTAAGATGAGGGTGGTTATCATAAAGGTGCATAAATTAAAATGGGTATGAAGAAGGGTAAAATAAGAGAAAAAAAGTAAGGCTGGGTGTGGTAGAAAAAGCAAAAGGAAGAATACAAGAAACCACACTCAGTCTGAATGTGCATTAAAGAATAAAAGGGAGAAATAAAGATGGAAATAAAATAAAAAAATGGTTAAAAAGTGAAACCCCAAAGTTAATATAGTGCTAAGGAGACTTAGCCACTTGATATATTTATATATACCATACTAGCCCACAAGCCTACATTACAAGCCGAATAAAGTCCTATAATAATCCCAACTTCACTATCCAAAAACTAAGGTAAAGAAAATAAGAGCAACCCTATGGCTTTTGATGCACACTGATTGGAACATCTCTTTTCAGTGTGAGT
>NW_025846342.1:8170-12315 GCF_002878395.1 Capsicum annuum | reverse complement strand
TTGTTATTAAATCATTTGTGTCCTTTGGAATTTTCTAATTTTTACTTCCTCGTAAATAAGTGTTCCTTTTAAAAATCATCCAATTATATAACAAAGAACATTGGTAATTATGAAAACTTATCAATAAGATATGATTAATCTTTTGTTACATTAAATTAATTGTGTAGTAGAAAAATGTGACATAAATTATACTTGATAAAAAATATGTAATATTCGTATATCTCGAGTTTGGTCCCGAACCTACTGTAACTAATTTGTTAAATAGAAGATGATGGTTGAGAGGCAGACTGAATGAAAAGTTAAAGTGTTTCGAATGGACTGTAGCAGAGATGGCATAGTGAGAAACCGTACTTGTATTGAAACACTAGAACAAAATGGTGTTGCAAAACATATGAATAGAACACTTTGTAACAGAGCACGAAGTACGCTTTCACACTCATGTGTTTGCAGGGTTTTTTGGGCTTAAGCAATCATTACAACTTGTTATTTGGTCAATAGATCTCCATCCACAACTATTACTCCTACCAAATGACCTTGTGATATGCAAACGAATTCCGCTCTATAGTGCATAACTATAATTTACAATTTGCAAGTGTCCAAGGGGATGACGAGTGCTTGAACATAGGAAAAACAACCCGGAAATCCCAATTTGAGTACCAACTACAACTCAGTGTGTGCTCATCTAGTCCACCCTTGGTGAGCAAACTTGCTCAGAGCATGAGTTTCTATGTTATAGCAAGTTGCTCGATAGATTAGTTTAGGCACACACAAATGTCCCAATCACAAAATGAAGGCATAATACATAAATAGACACTCAAACTTGAGTTTCCCTCAAATGGCTAGTAAGTACTCCAACTTTGAGGATACACATTTAGACACCTTAACTTAGTCTTTCTCAGCTGGCAACTAAACACTGCAACTCATCCTCACTGCGCCTCATGGACACCCAAACTCTAACTTAGCGCATATATTTTAGAGGTATCTAGATGATCATTTGTAAGTTGGAGTGCATTCAAAAGTGTGGCAGCCTAAGCTAGAATTAGCCATGTCAGGTAGAGTAAGCCAAATGTTGGTGATTTGAAGCTTAATGTTGACGGATTCTCCAAAGGCATCTCGGTAGTGCCTGTGATGGAGGAATTTTAAGTAATCACTTGGGCCATATGAACATGGCATTCACAGTTTACTTTGGATAATCTTCTAACAACTTGGCTGAGACTAGAGCGACCAAAATTGGTTTGAGATAGTGTATTCATCATGGATTCAATACGTTTACTACTGAATCTAATTCCTTGATTGTTATTAATATGATTAACAAAGTCACTACCACTGCTTGGAGCATCATGGAAGAGATCAATGATATTCATTCTTTGCTAGCTGAAATATCTTTTCAATTTAACCATAACGTCAGGGAACTGAGGATCTTCTATCCAATTCTGCTCATCAAGGTAGAAAAATAAGTTCTTCACCAAAACTTTAAGCTTACCAAGGAGGATTTATATCCACAACGAAGAATGAGGCAAACAAGCGTCCAAAATTTAGAATTCGGCCATAGAAAAACATCTTCATCTTTGACCCAAGCTGATCTTTTTCCGGATGTTTGTAAGTTTTTCTTTTTAACTCAGGCACTTTTTTGGAAGCTTAAAATGTATTAGGAGCAACCATTCTTCTTTGCTTTTCTGTACTTTGTCGTAAGCTTAACTATAGGAATGGTTAGGGGTGTGCATCAGTTGGTTCGGTTCAGTTTTATATATTATCAGTTCGGTTTATCGGTTTTTTATTTTTAAATATGTTAAACCAATAACCAAACCAATAAGATATTTTTTATCGGTTTATCGATTTTTAGTCCTTAACGGTTCAGTTTTTTATTTAACCGATAAGAAAATACTCATAAAATAGAAATTGTAGTAACTAACATTAAAAAACTCGAATCTTAGTTACAACCAAAAATCCTACATGATGTGTTTCAATTTACAAGAACCTTCAAATTTGAACTAATTCTTAGAAGAAATCAAGAGTTTGTATAACTGAAATAATAGGTTTGTTAATTTATAAAAATTAAAGAGAAATATATAATAAGTCTCACACACACACATATATATATATATTTTTATTTTTTTTCTTATTGGGTTATCGGTTTACCCAATAACCCAATAAGAAAGTATCGAACCGAACCAATAACCCAATAATTTTTTTTGTAAAATCATTAAAAAACCATTAACCCAATAACAATAAAACAATAACATTTTTATCGATTCGGTTTATCGGTCGGTTCAATTTTTGCACACCCCTAGGAATGGTTCCCTTCAAGTTTATTTGTAAGACTTAAGGCTTTGTCCCCTTCTATATATTCCTTTTGGCTTATGGTATAAACTGCCCCATGATTTAGGGTTTACAAAAAAAATTAGAAAAAATAAAATCATATCCATATTGGTATACTTTTATGCCGGATCTAAAAAGTCAATTCAAAAGTTAACCCGAGCTCATAAGGACAAAATTGAAATTTTATTTGAAAATCATGTTACCCATAACTTAAGAAACTCAAATATGATTTTTTTTTTTTTAAAATAAAGTTAAAATCGACCTCCAAATCATCAAAATATGTTTTGGTAACTTTAGGCTCAAAATTCTCAATTTTTCATATTCGTAAGCGGTTTAAAACGATAAAGTAATTTGTAAATCAGTAAATTTATGCCGAAATTAAATTACCCATAGCATAATGACCTTAAATATAAAACTTCACAAGAAGTCAAGTCGGAATAAGATCATGAAATATATATGTATAAAAGTGTGACGACCCTTAGAAAAGTGATTTGAACTTTTTGCCTTTCATTTAAAGACTCTCCTTTAGACAAAATTGTCTTTTCACTATTTTCTTTAATTTATTATTTAATTATTTTTATTATATTAACTAAACTCCTAAAATATATGGGACTCCTAAAATATATGGAAAGAGAATCAATTAATATTTTTCTTGGGACAGATCAATTAGAAAAATACTCCTAAAATAGGATAGAAAAATATTTCTAAAATAGGTTTCTATTAAGGAAATACTCCTATAAATATTGAGATGCACGTTAAACTAAAGAAGAAACTGGTTTACTTATTGGGATGATTGATGCTCATCTAACTTGATTCGGTTGCAAGTCTAGATTGATGGATGCTTAATTTTCTAACCCTCAACTTCTTCACTATTTTTGTCGACATAATAGAATTCAACATGTATGTATATATACATCTTCTTTGTTTTCATTCAAGCCAATCTTTAGTGTTAAAATTTTCGTTCAGACAAAAATTATTTTTATCAAAACTGAAGTTGTATGATCAGTATTGTATTATTTTGTTGTAGCTTTCAGGTCATAGATGAATTTACAAGTGGTAGATGAATGTCGGTCGGCTTTGAGGAATTTTTTTACGTAAAGGTTATGTTTATTTGTATTGTTTTATATCTCTGTTTTGAGGATTTTTTTCATGTAAAGGTAAAGTTTAGTTGTATTACTTTGATATCTCTATTGTGGTATTATTTTGTTATAGTTTATAGGTGGAGATGAGTGTTGGATGACTTTGAGGAAATTTTTGTGTAAAAGTTAGATTTAATTATATTGTTTTGATGTCTCTATCATCGTATTGTTTTGTTGCAGTTTATAGATGGTTGATGAATGTCGATCGGCTTTGAGAAATTTTTTTGGTAAAGGTTAGGTTTAATTAAATAAATTCTCCAAAAGATGTTGAATTTAATTATTATTCATCTTTATTATTTAAACAAATATCCTATTTAGTGTAACGTTTGAACTTAATAAAGTGGGGTATACGCGCGAGGCGCGTATACCTAAACTAGTATGTATATATGTATGTATGTATGTATGTATGGTTCTTGCTAACATTGTAGTATGTTAACACCATCCCCACTTTTTACTTTACATAAATGTCCTTACTATTCATTAAAAATATGGAATTTTTGGTCCTTTCACCCAAAATTCCCCAATTTTTCTCTTCCTGTTATATAATATGGATGTCATGTAACATGTATATTTGTAAAATATTAGAGATAATAGTTAGTAGTCAAGTTGGATTTTGAAGACCAAAACATTCCTTGTTCAATTTGAATTTGGAAACCTAAAATAGTTGGCCAACTTGCCAACTTGAAG
>NW_025846342.1:0-5170 GCF_002878395.1 Capsicum annuum | reverse complement strand
TATCTTTCAATTTCATTTCAAAAATAATTAATTGTGTTAATTACACAGCCTCTAATTTCAAAATTTAAATTTCACTCACTCAATTTAATAAACAAAGCACATACAATTTATTATTTTTTTAAATTTTCAAACAAAGTTTAATTGTTTGTAACTTTTTCATTGTTTGATTTTATCATTAATATTTTTAAGTATTTTATTTATACGTATTATTATATCTTCTTGCCCTAGCCAACCCCCCACCCTCAACTCACCCTCCCGACTCCCCCAACAGCTAAAAATTATTTTATGTAATATTATTTTAAAAAAAAGTTTTTTTTCTTAACATCACTCACCCCACCACGAAACCCCCTCCCCCGTTAAACAAACAATTATTTAATATTTTAAAATCTTTTTTTCTAACTCCAAAAAAAATTTAAACTCTTTAATTTATATTTTTAAGAATCTTTTTTCCTATCCCCACCCCAACTAAACCTACATTCACCCCCTACCCCGCACCCCTACCCCACCCCTAGATCATCCCGTTTGTCCCCACTATCCCAAGTAACAACGACCATATTCATCTCTTTGTCACTATTCATTTTTATTATTTAGTATTAGAATTCATATGCTTATACGAAAAAAAATTTATTTGCATCGCAAATGAAAAAATAAGTAAGAAACAATTTATTTTATTAAAAAATATTTTTTGTTAAAATTATATTTCTCCATATAGAACACACCCATAAAATCATTTAAAAAAATCCAGTGATAAAGATAAAAATGATGGTACACAAAATCTTGAACTTTTTTTTTTTGATAAATAGGAAATATTATATATAAATGATAGTACTTTTTTAACAATAATATTTATCAATCCCAAAAAATAAAAAATCAATAGTATTATTTTGAAGAAACAAAAACATGTTCATATTGTAACTTGAAATGATAAAGAACCATGAATCTAAAATGTATAAATAGATGAAAAGTACGATATACAATTATTATAAAAAGTATTATTTGTGATGACACCATGAGCACCCGCCTAATGTAATTTTCAGATAGCTTAGTACACAATAAAGCATGTAATGCATGTATATACATTGTTCAAAAATAGCAAAAGGTTGACTTTTATAAATTTAAGAAAAAACAAATGGATTAAATTGATGTACCTTTAAAATCAATGGAGGAAGATGAAGATGAAAGTGACAATGACATATTCTTCCCGCATATAAAAAAGAAAAATATTAAATCAAAATTAATCTTTAGAAAATGAAGAATTAAAAACTGCAGTAAATAAATTCATGAATAAAACTAATGATATATATAGGATGATATATAAGAGAGCCTAAAATGCTAGTATCCCATTCCAATTCAAATTTTATTCAAATTCAAATTCAAATATTATCATAATAATTTCTTCAAAGAAAATTAGTTTGTTATTCTTCCTTATCCTTCATTTTTTTCCAGATGTAATACATAATTATCTTATCTATAAATTTGAATTGAGACAAATATTTGAAATCAATGAGACAATTATAATAACTTTTAAAATTATTATTTTATATTTAATATATAAAAATATTTTATAGCATTTAAAAAGTATAAATTTATGTATTTACAACTCTCTACTCATGGATTTTAAACTAATGAGAATATGTTTTTTATCAAGAAAATGCATTATTTCCACCCTAAGCTATGAATGAAGTAGCTGAGACACGCTTCAACTTAAAGGGGGTCCTATTACCCCCTGAACTAATTAAAATTATATTTTTGACAATCATAGTGCCTACGTGGCACATACGTGGTACACTGCGTGAATCAACACACTGAAGGTCCACGTAGGCACATGTATGTGCCATGTATGTGCAACGTAGGCACTAAGGTTGGCAAAAATATGGTTTTAATTAGTCCATGGGGTAATAGGACCCCCTTTAAGTTTTGTTGTGACTCAGGAATTTCGTTTATAGTTCAGGGTAGAAACAATGCATTTACTCTTTTTATCTTAAAGCCTAATATTTTTCACATTCAAATAATTTTTTTTAATTATTATTATTATTATTATTATTATTATTATTATTATTATTATTATAAAACTACTACTACTACCGCAACATTTTTTATAACTTTAGAAAGTACTGCTACATGTCTTCTACTATTACTACTACAATTATTATTGTTTATTGTTATTACTATTACTATTATTATTTTTTATTTATATTTAAATATATTTGATAATATTGAGAGGATAAGATCATGATAATGTGTTTGTTGTTCAGATTATTTTTTTTTTTTTTGTTAAATATACCATCCTAAACGTAATATTATGAGTTCAACTATTATTTATTAATAGATTATTATTATTATGAAATAGTTAGAATTTATTTAGGACTATTCAATTATACTGTTGCTAGATTTAAGCCAATGAACTTTTTTTGTTTTTCTTTTAATGTACTATTATTTTCAAATGCACAAACTATCAATTTATAACAAATTAACTCTGTAATATAAAAGACACAAACTATTAATAAATTATAATGAGATAATACTCAATTACCCCCTGAATTATACCCAAAAAGGCTATAACATACCTCAACTTAAAGGGGTCCTATTACCCCCCTAAACTAATTGAAAGTGTAATTTTGACACCCTTAGTGCCTACGTGGCACATACATAGTACAACACACTGAAGCGTCCACGTAGGCACACGTGTATGTCATGCATGTGCCACGTAGGCACTAAGAGTATCAAAATTATACTTTTAATTTGTTCAGTGGGGTAATAGGATCCCCTTTAAGTTGAGGTGTGTCATAACCTTTTTGAGTATAGTTCAGGGGGGTAATTGGGTATTTTCTCAATTATAATCAAACAATCAAAGTTAAGTTTTGAGTAGCAAAAATTTATGCACAAATATGTTAGTAGAATTATGGCCAATCATAAATATTGTATAATCAATAAAGGAATATAATTGAAGAATTAAAGAATAAGTAAAGAGTTTAGAGAACAAAATAAAAGGTTTGATTTAAAAATCAGATTATATAAGAAAGAGTTATTTGAAATTCAGCTTTATCTAGTATAGAGTTAGTATTCAATTCAAATTGTAGAAGAATCTGTAACTGGCAATTCAAATTCAAAATTCAAAATTTAACATCATTCAAATAACTAATTTTTAGCTAAATTTATCTAAAAAGTAATTTTAAAAATAAACTTTATCTTTAAAATTTAATTGTATCCTCTTATAGTTTCAATTTAGAACTATAAAAAAGTGTTTCAAACTAAATAATTTTTGATGGACTGTATTTTTATCTATAAACTAATTTTAATAACTTCATATTTTTATAACTACAATTTGTAACGTACAAATCATAGAATACTTTGTTCTAAAAAAATGCAGCGTGTGTGATAATGCTTGAGAAAAAATGGAAATGAAGAAATGTAACGACCTAAAATTTGATGATCTATGTAAAATTTGTGATTTTGTGTGATTGACTGGTTTACCCCTCCTCGTAGTTGCATTATGGTATTTCTGGGGTGTGGGGGTGATTGGCATAATTTTCAATGCATTTTGATACCATTTATGCAATATTGTGGTTTTTGATAGCTTCGAGAGCCTTATTTTGGACTTATATGGATATCTTCTGATCCGTTCGATGGATGACTGAACGAACTGCGCCAACAGCTCCGTTATATCAATTTTAGGCTAGGTAGACCTTTGATTCGGGTCTCGGTGCACTCGAACTCATTTCGACCTATTGATCAAAAAGTTGGAAAATTAGAAATATGAGTGTTTGAAACAACCTCGGATGAAATATTCGACTTTGCTCTAAATGTCAATTTTAGGGTGGTAACATGTTTGGTGTGATTTTATGGCTTTTTAAATCTCATTTCGACCCTTGGTTTGAAAAATTATGATTTCGGATTTTGGGGGTCAACTTTGTGAAAATGATGCTTTTTCAAAAATCTGACTTCGCCAACGTATCTAGAACATCTAATTCAGTATGGTTTCATAGTTCGTTTGTATATATCGGACTTCGAACGAATTCTAGACACCTCGTCGAAGTTCGGATTGACTTAAAAAAAAAAACAGCTTTTGCTGCTGTGCAGAAAAATCTGCAATAATAAATAGCAGTTTTTGGCCTAATTTGCTCATTTGTCATCTTGTCTCTTGAGAGTTAAATCCTAAAATAGTGTGGGAGCTTAAAAGTGAAGCTTGGATAGCTAGATTAACATCTATTTCTTGATTCTATTATGAATTTAAGGTAAAAAGTCACCCTTTTCTTAGTAATTTCTTAGTTAATTTCTCAAAACCTCAAAAATCTTAGGGTTTGATTTTAAAATCAAATTTCACTCTTTTTCACTTGAATAATATTTTTATCTTATAATTACTAGTTTTCATCAATTTAACCTTCAAAACAACTCTGATTCTTGATTTTAACCCGAATTTCAAAGATTTTATCTGGTAAAGCTTAAAAATAATTTTTCTTCGATTTGAACCTCATTTTTTACTCGATTTGACTTGGGTTTCTAGCTATAGATTTTTAAAAATATGGAGAACACGTTTTTATGAAGTAAAGTTATAATTTTACCTTTCTTTTTCGAAAATCCATTTTGGGCGTCCTTTTGGAACCAAAAGTAGTAAATATAGGTGTCGTTGGTTTTATTTTGGTGCCTAGATTCCATATTTGATATTTTTAATGGAGTTTGAAATCGTTTGTGGAAAGTAAGACCGCAAGTGTAGCGGATCAGTTTCGGTTTTCGAGGTAGGTTATGGCTTAAGTCTTTCAGGCTGGGCTGGGTAGTAAATGATGGTACAAAATGCATGTTAAGGGTGGTAACTAATCATGAAAAATGTCTATTTATGTGTTTTGCCCGTGTGGGAGCCTATATGTGATGTAATTATCGAAATTGAGATATTATGTGATATGCGTGACCGGGTGGGGTTCTATGTGGTATTGATAACCTTGAATACATATGAATAATTGTATTATATTTTTAAAATACTTAATGTGGTACGGTGTATTGTGATTATATTCATACTTTATTGGCATATGAGAATTGTGGAAATTCATGAATGAAACGAAAATAATGAGGGAACATTTGCTCACGTGGTTGTGGAAATGTATCATTGTGGTTGGTGTAAAAATATATCATGTAGTTGGTTGTGAAAATATATTATGTGGTTGGTTGTGGAAAT
>NW_025846341.1:0-2714 GCF_002878395.1 Capsicum annuum | reverse complement strand
TCTCTATTTTGTTTGATCGTTTTTTTTCCTCAACTTCTATTATATTTTGTTAAATAAAAAATTAGATAATCCAAAAAGGAATCTTCTTCTTTTTTACATCAAAGCAAATTTAAGGGCATGAATTATCGTTACGAAGTTCTTTAAAAAAATTTGAGATAAGTCATATCGCTAAAACGAGAGTTGTAGAATATCTCACAAATAAAGACATAATGTGACAGTGCCAACTCTTGCCCGTGGGGCATAATTTATTATTTGAAAGTCCTTAAGCAAAGTCTAGCCTCTAAGGCAAGAGTTTTAGAACATCCCAAAAATAAAGACATAACGTGGTACTGTCAACTCTTGCTCGTGTGGCATAATTTATTATTTGAAAGTCATTGAGCTAACTCTTGCCTCTAAGGCAAGAGTTGTAGAACATCCCATAAATAAAGACATAACGTGGTAGTGTCAACTCTTGCCCTTAGGGCATAATTTATAGTTTGAAAGTCTTTGAGCTAAGTCTTGCCTCTAAGGCAAGAGTTGTAGAATATCTCATAAATGAAGACATAATGCGGTAGTGTCAACTCTTGCCCGTGGGGCATAATTTATAGTTTGAAAGTCCTTGAGCTAAGTCTTGCCTCTAAGGAAATAATTGTAGAATATCTCATAAATGAAAACATAACGTGGTAGAGTCAACTCTTGCCCGTGGGACATAATTTGTAGTTTGAAAGTCCTTGAGCTAGATATGTCTTGCCTCTAAGATAATAGTTGTAGAACATCTCATAAATGAAAATATAACATGGTAGAGTCAACTCTTGCCCGTGGAACATAATTTGTAGTTTGAAAGTCCTTAAGTCAAGCCTTGCCTCTAAGGCAATAGTTGCAGAACATCTCATAAATTAAAATATAACGTGGTAGAGTTAACTCTTGCCCGTGGGGCATAATTTGTAGTTTGAAAGTCCTTGAGTCAAGTCTTGCCTCTAAGGCAATAGTTGTAGAAAATCTCATAAATGAAAATATTATGTGGTAGAGTTAACTCTTGCCCGTGGGGCATAATTTATAGTTTGAAAGTCCTTGAGTCAAGTCTTGCCTTTAAGACAATAGTTGTAGAACATCTCATAAATGAAAACATAATGTGGTAGAGTCAACTCTTGCCCGTGGGGCATAATTTGTTGTTTGAAAGTCCTTGAGCTAAGTCTTATCTCTAAGGCAATAGTTGTAGAACATCTCATAAATGAAAATATAACGTGGTAGAGTCAACTCTTGCCCGTGAGGCATAATTTATTGTTTGAAAGTCCTTAAGCTAAGTATTGCCTCTAAGGCAATAGTTGTAGAACATCTCATAAATAAAAACATAACGTGATAGAGTCAACTCTTACCTGTGGGGCATAATTTGTTGTTTGAAAGTCCTTAAGTCAAGTCTTGCCTCTAAGACAATAGTTGTAGAATATCTCATAAATGAAAACATAATGTGGTAGAGTGAACTCTTGCCCGTGGGGCATAATTTGTAGTTAGAAAG
The DNA here is from genome assembly GCF_002878395.1 of Capsicum annuum. NCBI lineage: Eukaryota > Viridiplantae > Streptophyta > Magnoliopsida > Solanales > Solanaceae > Capsicum > Capsicum annuum. The sequence continues at coordinate 1,219 of NW_025846341.1, read as the reverse complement.
TCCTTAAGCTAAGTCTTGCCTCTAAGTCAAAAGTTGTAGAGCATTTCATAAATGAAAACATAACATGGTGGAGTCAACTCTTACCCGTGGGGCATAATTTATTGTTTGAAAGTCTTTGAACCAAGTCTTGTCTCTAAGACAATAGTTGTAGAATATCTCATAAATGAAAACATAATATAGTAGAGTGAACTCTTGCCCGTGAGGCATAATTTATAGTTTGAAAGTCCTTGAGCTAAGTCTTGTCTCTAAGGCAATAGTTGTAGAACATCTCATAAATAAAAGCATAACGTGGTAGAGTCAACTCTTGCCCGTGGGGTATAATTTGTTGTTTGAAAGTCACTGAACTAAGTCTTGCCTCTATGGTAAGAGTTATAAAACATCTCATAAATCAAAATACAATGTGGTAGTGTCAACTCTTGCCCATGAAACATAACTTGTTGTTTGAAAGAAATAAGTCTTGTCTCTACAATGTAGTAGTGTCAACTTTTAACCATGAAACATAACTTACTATTCTAAAGTCGTAAGTTTTGCCTTTATAATGTGATAGTGTCAACTCTTGCTCAGGAGATGTAACTTGAATGAAAAAAATCGAAGAAAAGAACAAAAATAATAAAAATTGAGAAAAAAGAAGAAAATAAAAAAAATATTAAAAAAATAAAAACCAAAAAAATGTACAAGTTGAGAGAGAATAACAAAAATATAAAGGTTGATAAAAGAAAGAAAGATTAAATAAAAATAAAAGTCGAGAAAAATTTAAAAGAAAAAAAAATAAAAGTTGAAAGATATAAATGTAGAGTTGTTATTCATTATGGGGATCATTTATGTAATTTACTCCATTGATCAAGGACAATTTTGTTTAAAAAAATATTAATTGATAATTTTGTCAAAAAACATTAGTTAATAAGTAAAGACTATTTTAAGAAAAAAATTTATTTGAGGCTAAAATTTGAAAGTCACACAAATTTAGGTATATTTTTTAGATTCATGCAACCCAACGAGGCCCAATTCCTACGATCCTACCCGGCCCACACCTCTAATATCCCTTCTTTCTCCTTCACAACAAACTTGAGATCAATAACAACGACAACACCACACCCACAGCGGCATCACACAACACCAACAACTATAACAACAAAAACCAAAACGACCCCAAATCCTCTCTTCTTCATTAGCCAAACATTGTCGTCTCATATCCCTTTCTATCTCAAAATCATACAGA
>NW_025846340.1:1400-2381 GCF_002878395.1 Capsicum annuum | reverse complement strand
CATCAAAACAATATTGTTGATGAAAAGCTAATGATGAGAGAGGCAAAATCTTGGATCAGTGGTGATTATAATGGGGAATTTGAATGGGAGATTGAGGATAAAAGAGAAGCCTACATAAAGGACATGGAAAGAGTAGCAAATTGGAACAATTTTGAAGAGGAAAAACAAGAGTTCGTCTTGGATTTGGAGTTTCAAGTGTTTAATGATTTGGTCCATGAAGTCTTGGAAGATGTTTTTTCTCATAATATTTAATTAGATCATATTTATAAAATTAGGTCATATTTAATTAGATCATATTTTTCTCATATCAGATATACTATTTCTGTGACTTATGTATAGTTCTTAGTTATAAAGCTTCGTAGACAACAAATTATGTATCCCTTTCAGTCAATGAGAGAGGAGGAAGGGTGATAGCACACAAAATTAATTCCACTATTTCTGGTTTCTTTCATTATAAATGGTAGTAATAAAAATTTCAGTGATAATTATATTTATAGGTCCATTTGTAGTGGTGAAAAATTGTCAAGTGGGCCGGTTCGGGACAACCCGGAACCGGCCCATGTTATTTAATCGGTTTGAGGGCGGAGCTGGGTCCAGCTTGGAGTCTAAGTGGGGCGGGCCGGGCCCAATAGTAAAAAAATAAAAAATCATCCTAACCCGGCCCACTTAATCCAATCCGATCAAACCCACCTAAACCCGGTCAAACCCGATTAAAAAATCAATCAAACCCGGTCAAAAATATAAAAAAAAAAAACTTTTTTTCAATATGCAATATATATACCCACCTATATACATTATAAATACGTTAAACAATATATATACACTATATATATAGTATATACTACATTAGAATTTAAAAAATATATACACATATACACAATTACACATATATATGCACCATCCAAATATATATGTACTACTTTAAACTTTAACATTTAAATAAAATATACTACAATATATATATATATATAATTATATATA
>NW_025846340.1:0-1300 GCF_002878395.1 Capsicum annuum | reverse complement strand
ATACACTCTATTCTATGTATATGTAATACTTTAAATGAGATATACTACAATATATATACATTACAATATATATTTGTATAGTTATATACTAATTTATAAAATATATACACATGTATAAGTTAAATATAAACGTCCATAGAAGATCCATTCACATATATACACTCTATTCTATGTATATGTAATACTTTAAATGAAATATAATATAATATATATACATTACAATATATATTTGTATAGTTATATGCTAATTTATAAAATATATACACATGTATACGTTAAATATACACGTCTATAGAAGATCTATTCAGATACATACACTCTATTCTATGTATATGTAATACTTTAAATGAGATATACTACAATATATATACATTACAATATATATTTGTATAGTTATATACTAATTTATAAAATATATACACATGTATACGTTAAATATACACATTTATAAAAGATCTATTCACCTATATACACGCTATCATACATTACAATATATATTTGTATAGTTATATACTAATTTATAAAACATATACACATGTATACGTTAAATATACACGTCTATAGAAGATCTATTCACATATATCCACTCTATTCTATGTATATGTAATACCTTAAATGAAATATACTACAGTATATATACATTACAATATATATTTGTATAGTTATATACCAATTTATAAAACATATACACCTGTATACGTTAAATATACACGTCTATAGAAGATCTATTCACACATATACACTCTAATCTATGTATATGTAATACTTTAAATGAAATATACTACAATATATATACATTACAATATATATTTGTATAGTTATATACTATTTTATAAAATTTATATACGCATGTATACGTTAAATATACATATTTATAGAAGATCTATTCACGTATATACACTCTATTCTATGTATATGTAATACTTTAAATGAAATATACTATAAAGTTATACATTACAATATATATTTGTATAGTTATACACTAATTTATAAAACATATACACCTATATACGTTAAATATACGCGTCTATGGAAGATCTATTCACATATATACACTCTATTCTATAATATGTAATACTTTAAATTAAATATACTATAATATATTTGTATAGTTATATTCTAATTTGTCAAACATATACACTTGGATAAGTTAAATATATACGTCTATAGAAGATATACACACACCATTCAATATATATGTACTAGTTTAAATAAAATATATACTACAATACATATATATATACTACAATATTTATATATATATATATATATATAGTTATATACTAATTTATAAACCATA
>NW_025846339.1:0-1370 GCF_002878395.1 Capsicum annuum | reverse complement strand
TTATTGTTTACAGGTGGTAGATGAGTGTCGGACGACTTTGAAAAAAAATGTGTGTAAAGATTATATATAATTGTATTATTTTGATGTCTCTATCATTGTATTGTTTTGTTGCAATTTACAGATGGTACATGATGATGATTTTGATGGCCTTGATGATATCACTCATTTGAAAGTTGATCCAAGCATGCCACAAACCTCATCTAAAAAATCCAAAACTCTCCTGAGACATACATTTAACCTCCTTAAATATGAATCATCTTAAAACCCAACATTTTGATGATGGGAAGGCAATACAAATATTTGAAAAGTTTAAGGGTCTTGAAAATTACTAAGTCCCCAACACTTAGTGGAATTTTTAAGCCTTGGACCCCTTAAGCATGCAACGATGAGATGAATCAGGCAAAGATTATTATGGGGTATTGCAGTTTTTATTCAAAAAAGGGTCCTGTACCTCGTTTTGATGGGTTGTAAGATGATTTTTAACTCACTATCTACCATACTTTTTGCCCTAGCTAGTGTTTGTTAGTTAATAGATTATATCTCTACTATTTTTCTACTATTTTTGTTTGCTATTCTTTTTGATTAAACAAAAAGAGGGAGCTAGACTGGACCATCAAGAAATCAGGAAATGCCTACCAGTCAAACGGAGCAAGTTGATCGCCGATAAGTGAAAGTCGACTAATATTCAAGAAACTTCGAACAACATAAATATGCACTAGATAGGGGAAGTAAGTTGACTACTATGAAAGATAGGGATGTCAACTAATGTTTATACTTGCTTGTCATTATAAAAAGAAGGGAGATTAATAGGCTCCAATATTCAGGTTTTAATAATGACAAACTAATTAGTGGAATTTTGTAGGATATTGAAATATCACTAATGATGGAAGGATATCTCACACAAAGATATGAAGGATCAAAGAAGGATAATTCAACACAGAAGTAAGCAAGAGAGCCAACTCTAAAAATAGAAAGGCATCCAATCATGAATATCCACGACCACGACATATAAAAAGTATGGAAGTATAAATATAGCATTTGAATAAAATAAAGAAGGATCATAGTCCCAAAATCATGCCAAAACAAATAAATCAAGACTTAGTATATAAGGAAGGAAGATCACAATATCTTCATGGATATATCTGATATGTATGCTTCTGGAAGTTGCACTACGTATGGACGTATCTGATATGGTCATACTTTATGGTGCCATACCTTGATAAATGAATCAATTCAAATCCTTTATTGAGAAGAAATGTCTTGTATTTCCTTTCAAGAAGCAACGATAGAGGAAGCTAGAAACTATAAAAGAAGAAACAATAGGCTGAAGCACGCATACAACTTAAAGGAGAAACCTCAAAGTGTTTCAA
>NW_025846338.1:464-1181 GCF_002878395.1 Capsicum annuum | reverse complement strand
TCAAAACTCTCATGCGACAACGAATGTCAAAAAAGGTTAAAACATCCATCACCTTTTTAAAAAAATAAAATAGACTATTTAAATTGAAAAGACTATTCAATTGACTATATTTTTCTTATAGAGAATTGGAGACATAAAAAGTCTAACAAACACTAAATATAGTAGTACTATATCTTTCTCTATGAAATTTTATCAGTTATTAGTACAATATTAATATGTCATAAATGTAGACACCTAATTTCGTCCCTCCCCGATGTCGTTTTACCTATTTTTACCTTATCCTACAGTGTACCCTCACCCGTGTGATGATCCCTCCACAAATGAAAAAAATAACAACCCCCTAACTAATTTTGTTTTATCCTAATATTCTAACAACCCACCCAATTAAAAAACAACGCCTACCTACCCTATCCTAACAAACTCTACCCCACCCTCACCTCATATATACATACACAAAAGGCATATACAAAAAAAGGAGCCCCCCTCTCTCCCTCTCTCTGGACTCTCACTCTCTCTCTCAAAAACCACTCCCGACGCCTCCCCCATCGGCGATAACAGCACCGGCGCCAGCGCCGCTCCAACTCTGGTCCTCCTCTTCCTCCACTCAAACGCCGACCAGCCAGAGACGGCGCCGCCTCCAAAGGCCAACACGGGCTGCTCCTCCAGCCGCCGCTCAGATCCGGCCTCCTCCGTCATCCAGCGCCTTCTCCGGCGACC
>NW_025846338.1:0-364 GCF_002878395.1 Capsicum annuum | reverse complement strand
CAGCCAGCCCGTTCGAGCCAGCTCCGTCTCTCGCCTTCACCGCATGTGTTGTCGCTATTTTCTCGCCGGTGTTGATGACTGGTGAGACTTTTAAACAAGACATCACCGGAATCGATTATTTCGGTCTGGTCTTTGTGGGGCATCACAAGTTTAAAACCACCACCGCTTCGAAATTCCCCAAAATTTCTTTACTGTTCTTAGTGTTTTTGTATTGTGTCACCGGAAAAACGTCAAAGCATACCGAGATTCACCGGAATTGACTGTTTCTGGTCGTTTTCAGTGATTCCGACGACGTTCATTTCAGCTAAGCTCCTTCTGGCGAGTTTTTGGCCGGATTTGATTATCTACACATCGGATTCAGTCA
>NW_025846337.1:0-4816 GCF_002878395.1 Capsicum annuum | reverse complement strand
GTGTCTCATCAATCAAGACCATACCATTCGCAAAAAGTAAACAGTAAGGAACCTCACCTTGAATTTTCCACGTCAAAACATCCATCACCAAGGAAAAAAGGAATGAACTAAGCATCGATCCTTAGTGCAACCCCATAAAGACCAGAAAGTGCTCTGAGTCCCCTCCCTTAGGCTTAATTCGAGTCTTCGATCCATCGTACATATCCTAGCCTCCAAACACCTCCAAAGAACCTCTATAGGAACTCTATCATAAGTCTTTTATAAGTCGATAGACACTATGTGCAAATCCTTCTTTCTTTCCCTGTACTACTCCATCAGTCTTCTAGCGAGATAGATGGCTTCAATAGTCAAGAGTCTTAACATATATCCAAATTGATTTTCAGAAATAGTAACATTGCTCCACAACCTCAACAATATCACCCTCTCCCAAACCTTCATAGTGTAACTCAATAGCTTGATACCCCTATAATTATTGCAATTCTGAATGTCACCCTTATTCTTATACAACAGAATCATCGTCCTCTACCTCCAGCTCCAGGCATCCTGACTATCTTGAAAATTATGTTAAACAACCGAGTCAACCACTTCATACCTGCCCATCATGTGCACTTCCAAAATCTATGGGAATGTCATCTGTCGCCGTCGCTCTACCTCTACTCATCCCATGAATAGCCCTTTTAACCTTCTCAACCATAATACGCCCATAATAACCATAATTGTGAAACCTTTTGGAATGCTTCGAATTCCTAAGCACAACACTAGTATCCCTTCCTTTGTTCATGAAACTTACGAAAGTAAGACTGTCATCACTTTCTGATATGACCCTCCTCCACCTAAACTTTGTCGTCCACATCCTTAATACACATCACCTGATCAAGGTCCCAAGCCTTTCTTTCCCTAACCTTAGGTAGCTTTTAAAATTTTTTATCCCCACCTTTACAATCTAACATTGTGTATAAACTTTAGAAAGTAGCATTGTTAGCCATCGGGACCGCTAACTTCACCTTTCACCTAGCAATTTTGTACTCCTTATTCTTCCATTTATCCTTTTCATCCTTACTCTCAAGCAACTTTACATATGCTCTTTTCTTAGCCTCCACCTTCTCTTTTACCTCTTCGTTCCACCACCCATCACCTTGGTTCTTGCCCGTGCGGCCTCTTGAGACACCCAACACCTCTTTAGTTGACTCCCTGATACAACTGGCAATCTTATCCTATATACTATCAACATCCCCTACATTCTCCCAAGCCTTTCTCTCTATTATCTTATCCTTTATATCCAGTTCACTAGCCAAAGTCAGACTAACCTATGTAATACTCGGATGATCCTCCACAACTCTCCTTCTCCACTCCTTTATGATCTCCAAGACCATCACCAAAAGCCTATGTTGGGTTGACAGACTCTCACTCGGTAAGATCTTACAGTCTTTACAAATACTCTTATCTCTTTTCCTGACGAATAAGCAGTCAATTTGGGTGTTGGCCATCGAATTACGGAAGGTACCAAGTGACCTCCTTCTTGGGAAATTTCAAACTAACTACTAACCACCAATCCAAATGCCCGAGAAAAATTCAAAAGTGTCACTCTTTCATCATTCCTTATACCAAAACCCACAGCTTCCATGTACATCATTATAACCCGTTGAAGAAGACCCTATCTGCACATTAAAATCCCCTCCGATGAAAAGTTTTTCATTACTAGGGACATCCCTCACCATCTCATCCAAAGCTTCCCAAAACCAATTCTTTTCCTCATCCAAACCTATATGCGGGGCATATGCACTAATAATATTCTAATAAGATTCTCCAATAACTTGCTTAATTGAAAACATTATATTGTTGACCCTCTTAACCTATACCGCGTGCTTTTTGATCACATCATCTACTAGGATACCTATTCCATACTTGTTCCCCATGCTTCCTGAGTACTACAACTTGTAACCATCTACTACCCTCGCCTTAGTACCTACCTATTTTGTTTCTTGGAGACATGCTATATTAATTCACCTTTTTCTAAGAATTTTCACTAGCACTAATGACTTCTCTAATAAAGAAATTATTTTCCACAATCCTACTCTCAACTTACAACCACCTTTAGCCCTTTTACCCTTCCTTTTTCCTGCCCTACCTCGATCCCAACCCAAGATCCACCCAAAGACATGGCCCTAAGTCAACGCCATCTACCACAACCACAAGAGACTGCACCAACCAATAGCACTAAGAGAACACAACCTAGACAACAATGCAAACCAAAAACGTTACTATCAAGCCCACTCTACAAAACTACTAAGAACAACAAAAATGACTAAAACACAAGTAGAATTAACAAGTAAATTACTACTATGAAATATAGAAATAAATATGTAAATTGTCACCCACATACAAGATAGTCAGCCAAGGCACAAAGATAAAAGGGATTGAAGTACAAATAGTACACAAGACAGACATTAGCAGCCACTATAGTAAAGAAAGCTATACACACGACTAGAATCGCATGAGTGAGTGCACCTGATTGAAGTTGGGTCAGTTTACTTAGTCGAGTCACCGAATTTCGATAATTTGCAAAGAAAATTGGTCGCCAAAATTTTGACGTCACCATTTGAGAAGAGGTGTCAGATCTGGACTTATGGTACCTGTAAAGGGATAGAAAGAAAAGAGAAGAGAGTTGTGGTCAGTGCGAGAAGTGAGGAAAAAATAATGATTAGTTTCGCTGGAAACTGATGGGTCGCTAGGCCGCAGAGATGGGCCGATGAGAAGTCGTTAAAGTTTAGTGGTCAGTGCAAGAAGTGAGAAAAAAAGACAATACGCTTAACAATAAAGTGACATCACTCACCAGAAACTGATGGGGTCGTTGGGCCACAGAGATAGGGTTAAATCTTGGATGGACAGAAGAATTAACTAGAGAAAAGTCAGCAGGTAACCGGTGGGAGTCGACCACGAAGACGATTAACCAGATGGACAATGGCCATTTGTTTCAAATCCAAAGTTGAGCATTAGTACAATTTTACGAAAATCACTTAAGATTCTTAAAAAATAGTACTCAAGCTCATGTTTTATAGTAGATTTCTACTCTTAATGGAAGAGCAATTAACTCTTATAAGTAATGACAATATTTAATGTGAATTTAATGGAGTTATATTAGTCAATCTGCACCTCTTATTAATTTCTCTTTTAGAGTTGCGCAAAAGACAAACATGCCAAGTAATATGAGACAAAGGGAGTAATATATAACACATAACTTGTTGATTATGTGAAAATCTAAACTTTTGCTCCTCGTAAGCAACTTTATTTGAGTGGCAAAAATTAAACTCCAACAAAAATATTAGAAAAATCTTATTTAGAGGTCTCGAGTACAAGTTTCTATAAAAAATTTTGTTAAAAGCATTGTTCTAGTCTCCTACAAATGGACCTTACTGTGCTCAAATTCTTGACGAAAGTGACCCTAAAAGGTGCAAATTCAAATTTAATCAAATCCCAAAATAAACAATGATGGTTCAGGTAGAAAAAGAAAATAATTGATAGTTAGAATATGAAGCTCGCGAAAAAGTAATAGTTCAGGTGCTTTTTTGACCATTGCGTTCCTCAAGCCAAGTATTGAGCTTGTCAACTCTCATTGCTTTAGGGTGTGTTTGGTATGAATGTAAAATATTATCCACGGACTTATTATTTCAATATCATTTATACATAATCTTGAAAAAAGCTCTAGAAGTGGGATGAGTTGGGTTGTGGGGCCTTGAGGGTGACGGGGTGGGATGGTCAAGCGTAAAGGTGTCAAATGAATCCAAATTGTGCTAACCCGTCCAACCCGCCCAATATTTAATGAGTTGGGTTCAAGATAATTTACTATTGGGTAAAATTTCAACCTATTAAGTGTCAACCCATTTTTAAATTGGTTTCAAATGAGCCCAATCAATCTCCACTTCAACCCGTTTGATAAAAATATAATTTTCTTATTGAAAATAAGAAAAACAAGCGATAGTATGTCCTCCCGCTCTCAAAATGACCCACCACACCTCCCCCCACCTCACCACAACCCCATTACACCCCTAGCTTACCCCACTCACCCTAACTCTATTAAATATATTATTTTTATTTCTTATAAATTTTTTTATAAATTTTTTTTTTTGCCCCCATCCCACCTCATCTCCATTCCCCTCCCTTCCCAGACCCCCCACCTCCACCTCCACCCCCAAAAATTAATTATTTTAATTCTTTTTGAAAAAAATTAAAATCTTTTCTTACCCCACGATCAAAATCCTACCCTCCCCCCTTCTCCGCATCCCTTACTACTCTCAAAAAAGATATTTCCTTTAGAGATATTTTTTAAAAATAAATAAATAATTTTTTTAAGAAAATTACCCACCCCCTGCACCCTCCTATACGACAATACCCCATCCCCTAAAAATATAGTTTTTAAAAAATTTAAATTTATTTTTTTTAGAATAAAGGACTTTTACCTCAAAAACCATCCTTTCCTACCCCCCACATCCGACACCTTATAGCGCTCCCAATTTTGGTTTTTAAAAAATTACTTAATTTTTTTTAAAATATAATTTAACTTTCAAAAAAAAATCCCAACTCACCCCACCCCCATGGCATACCCCATTCTCAAAAAGTTATTTAAAAAAATTAATTGTTTTTTTTTAATTCTTACTTCTACCCCATCCTAACCGTCGACCTCCTACTGCACACCCCTCCCCAAAAAATAAATTTTTATTTTAAAAAGATTAATTTTTTATTTTTAGACTAAGCGGGTCAAATCCCAATCTGATCTTTACCCATTTCAACCCAAAGTAAATTTGGGTGGGTCATGACC
>NW_025846336.1:0-2405 GCF_002878395.1 Capsicum annuum | reverse complement strand
CCATAATCTCTAAATTTGAGAACTTATTTTCACCCCTAGAGGTACTAGCAACTCCTTCCAAGGTAGTCCTACCATCCACAGGTCCTTGCTGGGTGGGCATACTCTGTACATGTGGCTTAGGTTCACTATTCAAAGGTTGGGATTGTTCTTGACTAGCCAGTGGTTGGGGATTGGTAGTACCTTCACTCGTAGTGTTTCTCGCTTCCTTTGTTTACCAATCTTGATGTACACGTCTTTTCCTTCGTCTATTCCTTCTTCTCCCTTTTGGCTTCTCTTAGAAGGAATTTTCCTGATCCGTGCTCTTATCCATGATATGCACCCGACAATCATCAGTAAAGTGTTGAAATCAAAGGTAATAACCACAGAATCTAGGTTTTCAGTCATACTCAATAGGTTGATGGAATGTACCGGTTGGAGTCACTATCTCTATAGAGTCAATTAGTGGCTGAGAAGCATCCACTTCAACACGTACACGAGTATAAAATATATTCTCCATACTAGCAGTAAAGTGATCTGTGTGAAGAGGTCGACCAATTTCACTCTCTATCTTAGTTAACGGGTCACCAGACTAATATCCAACAGGCAATACCGGCAATATAATCCATAGCGAAATAATTGTGGTACAGTTAGGGTCAAATTCAAAATCAATTTCCCATGGTTTAACTACAAAGGGTTTAATATGAAACGTGTAAGGGACATTAAGAAGAAACTTATTCCTATCTGTAGCTGAATTGAATCAGAAGATATAATATCCAGTATCATGACCCAGGGTTTGTGGTTTATCCACAAAGCTCAACACATTTGACATAAAATTCTCCCTGGATTTTTGTAAGGAGAGTCACCCACCACAAAACCAATTATGGCATTTTGCCTATAGTGCGGTTGCTTTTTCAAATCATTCCCAACAATAGTCACAAAGATTTTGCCTTCTCTAAAAGTCGTAGGAACATAGGACGGGGATTTACTAGTACCAGTCATGCGATTTTCAGATTTCTTCTTCACTGGCTATTGAGGTGGAGGTGCTTGCTCCGAGAATTACAACCTCCTGTTTGAGCAAGTGGAACAAAAATTCCGAAGGTGAAGCAAAGTCGGTGAGTCTGAGTCTGAGCTGGGTGCCTCAATCTCCTCAGGAATAGAATGATACTTGAGGAGAAGAAAATTCCCAAATATTAGTGAAGGCAATGAACAACTTATTACGTCTTGAGGGGTAACCAATTTCGCCAGCGAACCCGCATTTTTTCGGTGGAGGCCATGGGGAATTACAAAAGGTGCACGTTAGCAGCCTTGCTAATGTGCGCCGAGAGCATTCCCTCTGTTACCTGTTTTTGTTTTCCTAATTTCTTTTCTTGTTAGTTTTTTTCATTTTTTTTTTTAATCTTTTTTTCCTATTTTGATTTCTTTTCTTTTTCATTTTTTTTTCTTCACTTTTTTTCTTTTATTCTTCTTTTTTTTTTGGTTTCTTTCTTTTGCTTTTGTTTTTACTCTTCTACTTCTCTTTCTTCTTTTTTCACTTCTTTTTCTATTGAGTTTTTTTTTTCTTTCTCTTCTTTCTCTAGCTTCTATTATTTTCTATCTTTTTTTTATTTTTTTTACTTTGTCATTTTCTTTTGAATGTTACTTTATATTTTCTTTGAACTTTTGAAAAAAATGGTTATGTCGAACATAAATCATGGATAATAATGAAAACATCATAATCATTTATTATATTTGTATTCGATCTATTATTTATATTTTATATTCCTTGATACAGTTGTATACATATTTTATAGTTCACACTTATTTTTGTATTTATTTTATAGTTTATACTTGTATTTGTATTTTATAGTTTGTACTTATATTTGTATATTATAGTTTGCACTATCATTTATATTTTATATAATTCACACTTGTATTTTAAAAAATTATTTTATTTTGTATTTTATTGTTGACTGCATATTGAATTTTTTTTGTGATTTTAATTTGTTTGTATTTTTATTTTTATTTTATTTTCATTGATACACTTGTATTTTTAAAATACGATGTTGTATTTGTATTTTGAAGTTGAGTATATTTATTTGTATTTGTAATTTCATTTATTCGTATTTGAACGAATTTATTTGAACAATTCAGAAGTGATTTTATTAAATTTATTTCTTGTCACCTGTCCTGGAGAGTGTGTGGACTCTCTTTAAGAGTGTGAGCAACTCATAAAATAATTTTATAAATTTATTTTTACTAAATTTTTCTTGTTGAATTTATTTTTTTCCTTTTTCATTTTTGTTTCATTTGTAACATCACAAATTAGCTGCCATGACCATTTTCTCCGTCATTTTCAGTGTCACCAAAATTTCTACAACTCTCTTGATCTTTTTTTATTGCTATCACTTTGATTTGTTTCTTTGATTGTAAAATCTTATCTAATAAAA
>NW_025846335.1:0-1067 GCF_002878395.1 Capsicum annuum | reverse complement strand
GTCAATACATATGTACTAGTACGCAGAGAAAATCCAAAATAATCATTTATATTTAACATATATGAGAGAAATTTAAAGCAGTTCATAAGCATATCATGTAGTAAGAAATCACAAGGGTATTTTAAAAAACTTTGAGAAAACATCAAAAATCTGTGACTCTTTGTCTTACTTCTGCGCTAGGTGGTGTACCCTACAATCTGTAATCCCATAGGCTATATGGGATCTTCCATTAACTCGGAAGCCATGCCCCTAACCGAAGTGTGCCGCAAGGGTCGGAGTCTCTGAATCTACTATACTACACGGCCATCGCCAGCGTACAGTAATAATCTACTCGTATCAGTAAATATGATTTTAGGCTAAGAATTACTTGAACTCATGCCTTATTCGGGGAACCATCTCACCTTCTTTTTTCCCATTTTTAGTCCTTTAAAAATGCATGCTCTGAAAACATACTCTGAAATCTTTAACTCTGTCATGGCATATTCACATATATGGTATCGTTATACCATTGACTTGCAAGTTAGATATTCTGAGCCATTTATAGCAATTTATATCTTTGTTTTCAAATCATAAAATTCAGGACCACCATAACAACAATTCGTTCAAGGAACTCATGCTTTAAAATTCATGTAAAACCGTGCAAGCAATTCTTTTTATCAAAATTTAACAAAGAATGGTGGTCATGTCCAAAGTCTCTATCTCACGCAATTCTTCTCTTTAACATAAAACATAGTTATCTCAAGACACCCTCTCAATAATTCTAAATCAATGTTTCAAATACTATGTCATTGAGAAATTATCTTTCAAATCACAGACATGTATTTCAACTCTTTTACAACAAAACCAAAATCTTTAATTTATTACAAGAGAGGGAGTCCATAATTTATGCTCTCAAACAATCTTAAACCTCTAATTTTATACATATATGTATACATATAAATCAACTTAGGGGGAAAGGCCTAAGGGTCAAATCAACAATGCATTTAAACATTCATAATGCATAATAAAATCATGTATTTCAAAACCCCTTTTCTAACATCATGCTTGAAAATCTTTAAATTATGTTC
>NW_025846334.1:0-1149 GCF_002878395.1 Capsicum annuum | reverse complement strand
CACTAGAGCTAGTATAACCATTCACACTATATCAACCTTGATAAGAATAATACAAGGTGGATAATATGAATCTTCACACTCCTCATGTGTACTCTCATCATAGCTCTTATAAGCTTTGCGAATGAAAGAGTTATACCTAACACCAAATCTAGATTCGGAGTGAGAAGTGTAAGCCTCCTCATATGCCCCAACATCATCATAAGATCTATCACGAGGTCCTACATCATCTCCAAATTCACCATAAGCACTAGGCACTTCATTCACCTCATTTTCCCTCTCAAAACCATAACTCTCAAATCTGCCCAAGTTTTGATCATGGCTATTTTCAAAGCCTCCGTAATATCCCCCAACTTCGTAGACATAAAACCCTCACTACAATCATAGTCTCCCATGATGTAGTCATAATAATCCCCAGCTATCGAAGACATGTTCCCCTTATATCACCTTTGTACCTACACAATGAACAAACAAGATTAGTAGTAAAAGCTCCTCACCAACACTCGTATACACCCACCTTTGTGATTCTCACAATTGGAGCGGCGAATATTGAAAGTTTCTTATACTCCGATAGCCAATAGGATGTCAATTTTACTTTTGCTATTGATGATGTGGCACTCGACTATTGGTCGATGGACAAAAAAATATTGTTGAAGTTGAAAATTTTTGTTTCACAATTTTGGTTGTTCAAATTTCACAAAGATAGGGGGAATTTCGGTTTTGGTAGGTTAACAAACAAGAGTTTAAGTCCTTTTTTTTTTCAAAATTCAAACCTTGACCAACCTTCACCTTTTTGGCAAGACAACCTTTTAGAGGTCTTGTCCCCCTTTCCTCTTTTGGCTTGTCTAGAAAAATGAACTTACTCTCTTTTGGTATGAAGACTTTTGGGAGGTCTTTTGTTCTTATTCCTCTTTGGTAATGTCTTGAAAGTTGTTTCAAGACTAACAAGAGTCCACACTCTCTTCCCTTTGAATTTAGATCAAACAACAACCTTTTACAAGACTTCTTCAACACAACACAAGAACTTCAACAACAACAACAACAGCAAAATTGTCCACTCTTTCCACAACAACTTGCAATTCTTTTTTGCTCAAGAACATGGGTTAGACTTAAGTAGTGTTAGAGAGAAAGAAAACCAACACAAAGAAACAA
>NW_025846333.1:0-6011 GCF_002878395.1 Capsicum annuum | reverse complement strand
ATAATTCAACTTACAGAACCATATGAATCCATTAAATAATTATAATTCTCAAGCTTGAACAATTTACATATATACATAATCAAAATCTCATGGTAGAATATCTTGGAAATAAATTCATTTGCCAAACTCATAATAATCCATAATAAAAATTAAAGATACGGGTACAAGAATGGAAGAATTATTCTTGTTCAAAGCCCCACATACCTAAAAATGGAAGATGAATATGAACTTCCGACTCCGAAAATTTATTCACAAAAATAAAGGGTGCTTCTCAAAGCCATTAACATGATCAACTCGAATTCCAAATCAATTTGAAATTTCTACGGTTCAATCAAGAGACATAGAAGGATGAAATTTGAAGTAGTAGGGTTGGGGTTTGAGCCTTAGGAAATTTTGGAGAAAAATGATTTATTGAATGCTCTTAATGGACTTAAATCCATGGTTTACTCGGATGGATTGGAGTAGGAATGACCAAAATACCCTTAAAAATCAAATAATGTCAAATCTGTCCTTTGGTGGACTGTTTTGATAGGCTGAAGTAGATCGACCATAACTTTTTGCTCCGATGAAAAAATTGGATGAAACCAATTTCATTAGAAAGAGGACTCTCGGATCTTTCTGTTGATATATAGTAGTTCACCCAGATCATTATGTACAAGGAGTTATGATCGTTTGAAGTTGATCCTAAAATTTGCCTGGCCTCAGTATTTTTTTCCTGCATATTTACTGTTCACCACTATTCACGGTTAGATCGGAATGATCATAACTCATCACTCGAGTGTCCGTTTTGGATGATCCACATATAGTTGAAAAGCTTATTCGATGCTCTACGGGATGACGGGTCGTATATCCAAAAATTCCGCATAAAAAAATTATTAATCACGATAAAGAACAAAATTCAACACATTTTCGTCCGAGATCTTAACGGACTCTTGGAAAGATAAAAAGGCTTTAACGACTCGATACATTTGGGAGCAAAATATTTAACGAGAAAACTCGGGGTATCACATCATCTCCCCCTTAGAAACATTCGTCTCCGAATGTTGCTCGTTGGGTTAGGAAGACAAGAAAAATTGAGGATACGCAACTAAAATAGCTTGATGAACAAGTTTATATTTTTTCTAAGCTTTGGAGTACTTTCCGACGCATAAGCTCATGATAATCACAACGACATAGTTGAGTCTATTACTAAAAGAGTTGGATGAAGGAAAAATTATTAACTTCGATTTAAATTCGCATTCACAAAGAAAGAGATGAATGATCTAGGATATGAAAACTCAGGATATCACAATATCTCTCTCTTGGCATCGATTCTCCCCAAATAATACTAATTGATATACGGGACACTTTATGATCGACCCATTGCTTAATACTTGAGTCGGGAACAAAAGCAAAGGCTAAATAGAATTTGGTAACTCGCTTCGACGCAAATAAATCATTCTTGAAATGGTTATGCTCACGAAACTTCAAGTTGTGAGATTGGACCACATCGGAAGATGGAAGAAATATATGAATCCGTCGGAATAACTATCAAGTTGAATTTATAGGTGCACAGACCGAATCAAGACACGCTCTCATTCAATTAGGACATGATTCAAAATCTTTCCAAGGAACTTTCAACACTACTAGGAAGCAATTAGGTTTGGGATATGGTCCGAACAATATATATATATATATATATATATATATATATTGAAATAAGGATTTATAACTCAACCCCAATTTTAAGTACGGAGTGTAGGTCGATCATTCTTATATCAAAATAAAAGTACTAGACCCCACGCAGTACAACTCCTTACTTTCAAGCTTATCAATACGCTTCGCACACCCTTTCTCCGCAATACTATTTTCCTCAAATACCATACTTACTTGATTCAATTCATAATTCTCACAAGGCATTTGCAGTCTTGGCTATTCAACTAGCTAAGTCAAAACTCTCTCTCCTCATTTTCAAGCGTAATTTGGAGTCACCAATTCCTCCACCTAACACCGTAACATAGCACCATTCCGAATTATAAATTTACACACATCCACATTGTTACAATTCCTCATCTCACAGGTAATTCTTATTACCACTCAATCAACTCTAATCCACTCAATACTTACCATTTTCAACCATCATATTCATATCAACAAGTCTTGAAGCTTAGGGAACTATTCATAAACATATACGCAATTCAACTTATAGCAAGGCCAAGGCTTGCAACTAATATCCTCAGACAGGAGATATATTCACAATACATGAGTGCTATGCAAGATCAATTTACAAGAGCTTTTAGCTTAGACTTCTAAATCAACATAGACACCAAAACTTATCGATAATATAAACTTTAATCTCCGTCCATATACACACATAATGTCCAAGCCTATCTTTATAATTACGTATACACTCCTAATCAACACCCATAAAGCACCTTTTTCAAATTCTACAATCCTTTATTAAGACAACTTCCGGGCACTATTCTTAAGAAAACACTCACTAACTTTTCCAATTAACTAAGCCATGCACAAGACTTTACTTCAACAATTCCCCACCTACAAACCTAGATAAACCATCACACAACCACTTTCACAAACACAACACAAAATGCTTCAAATAACCATGACATCCATCAAAAGCCTAGCCTCAAGCTTACTCCACACTTGCCACCTTAGCTAAAATGAACATGCCACAATCTTTATCAACAAAAACCCGCTCACTCTCTCCTATCGTTACCACCGTTCATCCACACTCCCTTGACAAATGAAAATTCATGAAAGGGTAGAATATGAAGGGATATTGTGTATGACTTGGTGCGGTTATTGAGGCTAGAGAACTAGGGCATCAAATGCATGAATTCAACCATAATTAAGATTAAAGATTAAGGACACCCTGGACATAAATTGAATCTTATTGGTCACTAAGGGTGTTACCGGTGGACTGAACTTGAACATACAATAAAACTTAAGCACATGCATTTTGAACCACGCAACTTGAGTTTAGAGTTTATAGCTTATGGAACGTCGATTTTGCCCGCTAGAAAAATTGGGACTCCATATTTTGATAGTTAGGAGAATACATGATTTCCCATGATATACATGAACATGTATTATGATCGGGGGAATGAAACATAAGGCATGAGAAAATATCGAAGTCATTTAAAAGACTGGGGTAAAATAGGATCAATACCACTCCTTCTCACCACCAACTTCCAACTCACCGATACACCTACCTGAATTCCGTAATCTTAACTTAGTTAAATTTTATTTTCTACTATCTCCCCCTTAGACTTAAGCCAATACTCCGAGTCAATGAATCACCATACAAACTCTAGTCCATGGCATTCGCTTTACTCCAGGGTCCCCGGATATACCCATACACAAGATTCATAACTTAACCCGCACAACTACACCCGATAGCGCAAAACCCAATCTTAACATAACTCCCAAATACCACCAACTTAGACAACTTAAAAAGTTATCATACAAAAATTCATGCACTCCGCAGCTTAGATTCTAGCACTTACCATGGATACATCAAACCTTCGCTAAACCATACTAACTTCTTCGTGCTTTACTAATATCACATCTCAAGCTAACACCCTCGTCAACCTCTAATGCCCAAGTTAACTCACAATTATATCGTATACCACATATCATCATTCATACTTACCCGATCAAGGATAACACTAACCACTTAACATTTAATAACTTAAGAAAATCCCCATAACACCTTGAGCATACTACTAGCTCAACACATAATATCACACTTTATCACAAACAAATAGACTTAAGCTCCCATACATACAGTTCAAACCTACTAAATCTCCTCCCTATCACTAACGTCGTAGCAATTCAATCATTAAATTCATTTTTCTCATCACCCGCTATACAAACTTAACAACTCACTCTGACTATGATTAACAACAATCTGAACAACCATTTCCAACTATCAAACACCCTAAACATACTAGTCCACCAAAACCTCATAATGACAATAATCATCCACAATTCCATGGCCTATGCCATAATAATTTATTAGCACCGCCTTCCACCATGTTCCCAACCCCCCAGTTCTAACCAATGCATAAACAACAGAGTAAACAGCCAGCTGCTAGTGAATCAAAATAGGCCTTACACGGCTTCACTAGACTTTGATTTTGTATTTTGAAAAAGGAAATAAATATCAAAACAATTATGCTAGTGAATCGAAATAAGCCCCACATGGCTTCACTAGACTTCAAGTTTTCATCAAAAGATGATCAGAAAATATTTTCAATAAATAAAAGCCTGGTACACCATAATCAAGGATCCGAGAATATGTGTCTCGCTTTACCTCAACTGAACGACTCAAGAGGGATAAGGGTACATCTTAAAAGCTATGGAACCTTTGCTAGTAAGCCCAGGAATATAATCAAGAGAAGAAATTGGAACTAGTTAATCACCCTGTCTCCACATTAGTACACGGATAAGAAAAATATGAAATCACATCATGAATTCTAGGGAGAAATCCAAAAACACTTCCGACATAGGCTTAATGCACAACCTTCAAGAATGTACATATGACACCTCAATTTTTTAGAACTCAAGAGCACTAATGAAATCATTTTTTTCTAGCTCACTTACAAGCCCGTAATATCAGAGGAGATTATCTAAGAAAGCACCATCTATAAGGATTTATGCTTGACTATATCCGGTATTTTAGAATAATGCAAAATGGCCCAATTTATGCAAGATATGAACCCGTATGAATTTCTTAAGGAACCTTTCCACAGCACGACCTACGACTTGAAAGAAAGGGAATATTTTCTTAAATGCCTCGTAGCCTCTTGAAGAAAAGTACAGACGTCTTCGTACCGGTCCACAAGAATCTACTAGATACGGCTTCATAGATACCCTAGGATACTTGAACTCTGTGCTCTGATACCAAGCTTGTAACGCCCCAAAATTAGATCTCGAGACGTCACACGGTGCTTAAGTTCACAAGTGACCCCAAGCTAACCCTTCATCTGGCATAAGCCAAAGCAACTGAATAAAATACATAAAATAGAAGGAATAATGCGGAAATAACCCATAACTTAGTCTGACCAACATGAAAGTAAATTTACACGGTCACAATTCTGCTCATATATATACAAATCTGAAATTGAATACACTGACTACTAGTGACTGTCTATGAAGCCTCTACTAGCATTGACCAAAGATAGCAGGGTCATGACTCCCAACTACCCATACTCAATACGAATGGATACAGAAAATACAATACACCTCAAATCTGAACAACTCAAGTCCCTGACTTAAAAGGACTAATCACCTGCCGATCGAGAGCTGCGACCCAGCTGAACGTGATATGTGCGCTACAGCTTGTACCTACATTTTGGTAGGAATGTAGCAAATAGAAATATGTGGGTCAGCACTTTGAAATGTACTGAGTATGTGGGGGTGCATGCAACAATATAAATAGTATAATCAATTTCATGAAAACATGCATACAGATAATGATGACTCACTTGGCTTGAGTTATATCAAATCATACTTTTCGTAATTTCATAATAAACAGTTCATATGATAAAATCTCGTAATCCACATAAATCATTATAAATTATAAATTATAATAAATCATCCTAAGTCATCATAAATTATCATATCGTCAAAATCATCATAGGTAATTATAAATCATCATAAATGACCATAAAACATCATAAATATCTCAACTCTTTGACTCAAATCTCGGAGTGACTCGGTAATTCAAGAAACTTAATCTAATAGACACGGGAGTTTCCTATAACCGACAACCCTACGTGAGCTACGTAGAATACCAACGTTTGAAACCCCCATTGGCGGAAGCGTCATACTCTTTGCCAGGGAGTACGACCTTAAAACTGCAATAATCATAATCGAGCTCTCTGACCAATAATATCATCATCAAACAACCCTATGGTGGCACAACCAAATTTCCCTCTCGGTGCTAAGTACTACTCCCCTACAAGCTCAAAATGCGTTAGGAAATCCACCACAACATCACAAGGGTC